>NC_092641.1:58300889-58600889 GCF_039555335.1 Amphiura filiformis | reverse complement strand
ATTATTAATTTTAGATTCAAGTAAAGTATAAGTAAACCTAAAAACCGTTTTTACCCCCCCAAAAATAAACCAAACCAAACAAACAAAAAAGACTGATAAACACACACGCAAGTTGTGGATTTGACTGCGCATGGTGAGTCAAACCAAGGTCTAATTATCTACTAAATTATACTAAATCTATTTCACAATCACTAACATCTGTTGAATACCAACAAAATGCGTAAAGTCAAAGTACAGCAGCACATGAAAATGATTTCCTGCAAACAAAATTGGGCCACTTTTAAATTATTTGCCGTTATACCGGAGGGGCACTCTTTTGTCCATTTAGAGGTAAAGTTTGGGCACTCAGTACTTTAGAGGAATTAGAGGAATTTCAGAGCAATTTCAGGTACCGGTAATAATGAAATGAATGACCAATAATTCAAATTACAATTTGGGCGCATTACTAAAGTAAACGCCGCTATACTGTAGGCCTAAACGTCTCGTATATATAAAATTGGCAGAACTAATGTTAATATTATGTAAACATGTGCTTTGCTGTCGTCAGACCGTCGCCTTGTAGTTGCGTGATATTCAAAGTACTATTAAAATTAAGCTCATTGTCATTATTCGGCAACATTAGTGGTGACTTATATAAAGTACATGTTCCAGTCACTCTCGTCTCATGTTAGGCCTATACTGATAATTACTACGCACACAGATGTTACCAAATTCCTTGAAATTATCTATTTCCAGTCAGTGGCCACACGATGTGATATGATAGAGTTGTCGGGCCATCCATATAACAATAAAGATCTCCACACTGTAAAAGATCTCATAGGTCGTTTGAACAACGCTCATCGCCATTTTATGAGTATATTTTTCCATGTCATGCCATCCTTCGGAATAACGAACATTGTTCTAAAGGTAACGACCCTTCAGAGTAATGACCATTAGGAAGTTAGGAATAAAGAACTTTCGGAATAACGACTCTTCGAAATAACGGTCCTTCGGAATAACGAGGCATAACCCATTTATGGTTCCCTACTTCTGGCACGTCTTATGCTGAAAATGATTGTATATATATACATTCAAATAGTTTTTTTTTATAAAACCGATTAATATTAATGTTTGCTAACTATACTTTTATATATCCTATATAAATCTGCAAAGAGCAAATGATTGCCATTCATTTATTCAAAAAAGTCCCCTTTTTTTCAACTAAAAGTAGAAACCAGTATTATCAGCATTCGCTATCTACTGAAGATTTCACACATACGCAAAATATAATAACAACAGCAATAGCAGTCACTTGTGGAGATTTATTGTGTAGTTAAAAACTGATAGCAATTTTGATTGCAAATGATGTGTACAATTTGATATTGAGAGAATGTGTCTCATCTCGTTAGAATATCACACGTTATTATGGGACACTTGATAGATAGACGCGTGAAGATGATGTACTATCGCTGATGACTTTCCCCTACACTCGCGGATGTTGGTACGGAGAAATGGCTCAAAATTTGTTATTAAATTTTCAATAAAATTAAAATTATCACCTTCTAATGACAATATTTAAAATCAGCATGAAAAATGCATCACAATGAGTACAAACAAGCCTAGTATTGGTTCAGTGGTTCTTAGTGAATGTGAGTAAAATGGCTTAATAATTTGTATGGTGATATACGTACACATAGGTAAATCATTATGGCACTGACACTAGCGCACTCGCCGGTGTTTTTATTAAACGTTTTACATGGTTATGGTATCAACGGAGCCAACCAAAGGTGACATGTTATATCGCAGAATAGAAATGGTTAATTAACGAGAGAAAAGTTCAATGCAATACCATCAAAATCGATTGACAATGAAGTGGTATATCAAGAAAATAGGCCTTGAGGCCTACAGCTAGACCGTCTCAAAATGATTAGAACTGGTACAAGTCACAACCTTTGCCAATGAAGGTTTACATCTAAACCATACAACATTGAAGCTCAGTGACTAAATGTTGCAATTTTATTTTTATAGCAAGGACGGATGTTGTTTGTGCAAGTTAGGCAAATGCATTCTCATCTTGATCACGTTGATGACCAAAAATAATACAAACTATGAGTGCAGACTGGGTCATCATTTTGAGACATTGAACTTCAAGTATTCAATTTAGGATTTAAAATCGCTCACCCTATTTTAATCATTACGAATAACATTATGAACAAGTGAAAATACATAGCAGTATTGCATTAATTCAGCTTCAGAATATGCACTGAATGCGATTTATTCATTTTCATGTCATCAAATTTGCTGTTGTTTTTTAATTGATATATATCTTCTAATAAAAAGAAATGAAGATTAAACGAACTTGGACTTAAAATACGTTATTTTATGTTGCTGACATTTGTTGAAGTTTTGATCATATTGATGAAAATATTTGTTGAAGTTATTTTTGCGTGGACACCCAGAAAGTGGAAAGTGTGCCTTATGCTATCTATTGCTGCATGAATGCACTGTCCCATAGTGATGGCGTTGTTGGCGTTTTCATGACGAATTACTTTTATCGCTGTTGAACTTGCTGCAGATGACGATGATGATAATATAACGATGTTGTTGATGATGATGATGATGACAATGACGATGATGATTATGACGATGATGATAATGATGATGATGACGAAGCGATGATGATGATGATGATGATGAATGTTGATGATAATGATGATGAAAGTGATGATGATGATGATGATAATGACGATGATGATGATGAAGACGACGACGACGACGATCATCATCATCACTATCGTGATCGTCATCACGGTCGTGATGACGATGACACGACAATTTTGATGGATAATATGAATATCAACAAGCAGGATAATGAATACACTTAAGTACTGTTGCTTACGCTGATATCCGTACCGATTTTCAGCGTCAGTTTCAAGCTCTAATTAAATTGAAAGACGAACCCGTAATGATGTATTCGCTCATCGTATACAAACTCTCCCACACTCAATCAACATTGCTTCATGTCGATATCTTTTATGTGTTTAATTATCCTCACTGTGCGAGCAACCCGTGCAGACGACATGGTTAGAAATTGACAAAATTTCAAAAAAAGTTTGAATATTTTTCTATACTATTTGAATCTCTATGCAGAATGCATCAACAATAGTACAGTGATGCCTAGTATTGGTTCAGTGGTTCTTGAGATAGTCGATGGGACTTTGTATAGAAAGATACGAATTTTTGTGAATTTGGTATTTGCAACTTACATGGAGTGTATATTAATAACGGTTAGTTAGCGACGATGGGATAAGGCGGGTTCATCTTCTCAATTTGTTATAAAAGATCTCCTGATATATCTGCCCTCCAGCACCCTGTTGCATCCAGCTCCTTGTCTACAATGGGTGTGCATGCGCCCGCTGAGTCGATCAAAGCCCTCGGGGTATCAAAAAAAAGCGCGCACATTTTATGATGATTTTGATGAGTCGTGTTGTAAATGCCTACCAGGCGACACTGATATTGATATTTTAATGTCTGTAATTTGTTCGCAAACTCATCGCAATATATGACCTTTGGTTGTAATCTATGATTGGGTAAATTTATTGTAAACACTGTGATCATTAAATTGATTTAATAAGTTCCCCTTTAGTTCAGCAAATTAGTTTAGTTGTATTTAATGATATATAAACATTAATAAAATTCAATCTAGAAACACCTGATCATCCCGATACATCAATTTGCGGTAGCTAGACTTCCTAGATTTATAAATTCCGTGTCAAAGGTTAGATAAATCTATTCCCAGGATGCTTTGCGATCAAGAATGCATATAGTAGAGTCTAGAGTTCTCCTGCTTATCCTGATGATGAGGACGTGGTGACTTCATGTCGAAATATTGAGGTACACATCTCAATTTGATTCAAGTTTTCATTGAAAAAGTAGACCTAAGGGACGCACCATTAGATATCAAGGGGGGGCTGGGTAGTTGGGGTCGTGACAAATTTTTTTTTTTTAGCACCTTGGTGAAGCAAATTTTTTTTTTTTTAGCCCCAGGATGAAGCAAATTTTTTTTTTTCAACACCTCGGTGAGACAAATTTTTTTTTTTTGCAATCGTAAAGTCCTATAATTTTCAACAATTTGTTTGTCGAGTTGAAAAATTTTGTCCATATTTTTAATCATTTTTACATTTTGTATCACCTAAATTTCAAGTGCCGTGCAAAGAACATCATTATTATAATGAACCTTTTTTGGCACAAAAAATTTTGGCATATTGAAGCTAAACTGGTGAAATACGGTACAATTGTGGAATTAAAGCGCGCGAAGCGCGCAAAAATTAGGGTTTTTCAGGTTAATTTTGTCAGAAACCCACATACAGGCGTCAACATTGGGGATGATTGTATGGACCACCCCCTAGCAAATATTGGGGGGATTTGTCCCCCCAGGATTGCTCTTAATCAGTCATGTAGCCCCGTTATGTGGCACAGATTTCTATAATCATTTTGACATTGGGGTGGAATTTGGTGAAGTAGAGTGAATCAAGTGTTTTCACTGACAGACCCGGCTCACAAATAACTTTTCACATACAAATGGGCACAAAATACGTACCAGTTCGAAGCTAGAACGAATATTCTTGATGAAAAAAGGCGCAAACTTGCGCGAAGCGCGAAAAATTTTGCAATATAAAAGCTATATGAGGGAAATTTTTCTTCACTAACTGTGACAAATTTTTTTTCACCCTTGACATCAAATTTTTTTTTTTTCTGGTCCTAGGTGGAGCAATTTTTTTTTTTTTTAGTCTGAGGTGGAGCAAATTTTTTTTTTTTTTGCTCAGATGGCACGACAAAATTTTTTTTTTCAAAAAACTACCCAGCCCCCCCCTTGGTATCTAATGGTGCGTCCCTAAATCTATCGACCTCTTGATTTGGCATGCCTTTTCCAAAGTTCTGAACAAAATTCGATAACTGCTTGGAAGTGATGCAACAGCCTCACTGGTTCAAATAATGTATACGAAGAACATGTTAGAATCATTTTATTTTATTAATTTTTCTGACTACTGTTCGACAAACTGATTGAGGTGATTAAAATGCATAATAACATAATTATAGAACTTCCACATGGTCAGATCATTTGGTTTGCTGTTTAAAATCTAAATGATGGTAGGTTTGGTCCCGAAGAGTTTGGTAAAATCTTGCCAGACTTTTTCCTATTCACAATCTGTTCGCAGTAGAATAAACAAGGTGTTATGGGATACCATCATTTCGCCGTCTCATCCTATCTTCTCCTCGTCTGCGCCGTACGACGAAGATAGCAAGGTATAGCAGTTCTATCCATGCATCCTCCCGATGGAGCCAACTATTAATACCGCGTCATTTTCTCCGCCAAATTTGCTCCGAGGCGCTAAAGCAGATGTTTCTTTCAACACTACTTCTCACTAGGCTGTTTCTAAAGTGTCACTGAAATATCCCCCTGGGGGAATAGTGAAATCGATCCGTAAATGTGTACCGATGCTAGCACGACTTATAAATGCTCATCTCTCTCTGCTGCTGCACTATATCTCCCTTCCATGTGTTGATTACCAGTCTCCTTATAATATTATCATATTGCACACGGGCTGTTTATAAGATGAGCACCCATCAAACTTTGTTCCACATAAATTTTAGTATCATTTTTCAACAAAAAAATGAATCAATACTAGGCATGTTTGTACTCATTTTAATGCATTTTTCATGTAGATTTCGAATATATTAAGGAAAATATAAAATAATGAAATGTTTGAATATTTTAAGAAAATTTTCAGCTTTTAAGGTGTACTTTCTTGAGAGAACGCAAGGGGTTAGTGGATAGAGTACATGGCCTGTCGAATCTTGTAACCCATGCTGATCTCTATGGCATCAGCTTGTATGAACATGCTGGACTTTGGTTTAATAGGGCTACTGGATTACTTGTTTGGTTTTGTAATTAAATTAAATAGCACAAAACTGAATAAATCAAAACGAACTTTGGATGATTTAGCCTCTCTGTTGTTGAAACCGTTTGTGTACTGAAAGTTATAAACGAAAGAAAAGCGTGGTGTTAAGTCAAGACGGAAGTACACATTTGAGCCTATTGGCTCATTGTGTTTTAGTGTTATCTACCGTAGATAGCATATCGGCTCATTGTGCTTTAATGTTATCTACCGTAGATCGCATATTGGTTCATTGATAGCATATTGGCTCATTGTGTTTTAGTGCTATCTACCGTAGATAGCATATTGGCTCATTGTGTTATAGTGCTATCTACCGTAGATAGCACATTTGCTCATTGTGTTTTAATGCTATCTACCGTAGATAGCACATTGGCTCATTTTGTTTAATGCTATCTACCATAGATAGCATATTGATTCATTAATGCTATCTACCGTAGATACAGAGTGTCCCAGAATATCCTGTAACTTCTATTAGAAACGTCCAATTTCTAAAATCTAAAATTCCTAAGAAAGCTAATTATATGTAAATTTTAGAATTTAAAACAACATTACCATTAGCAATGCCCTTCATACCCAAATTCACATTTTCATGCCCTTTATAGATCATTCTGGGACACCCTGTAGCATATTGGCTCATTGTGTTATAGTGCTATCTACCGTAGATAGCATATTTGCTCATTGTGTTTTAATGCTATCTACCACGGATAGCATATTAAATCATTGTGTTTTAGTGCTATCTACCGTAGATAACATATTGGCGGATTGTGATTTAGTGCTGTCAACCGTAGATAGCATATGGACTCATTCTGTGTTTTAGTGCTATCTACCGTAGATAGCATATTGGGTCACTGTGTTATAGTGCTATCTACCGTAGATAGCCTATTGGCTCATTGTGTTATAGTGCTATCTACCGTAGATAGCATATTGGCTGATTGTATTATAGTGCTATCTACCGTAGATAGCATATCGGCTCATTGTGTTTTAATGCTATCTACCGTAGATAGCATATTGGCTCATTGTGTTTTAGTGCTATCTACCATAGATAGCATATTGGGTCACTGTGTTTTAGTGCTATCTACCGTAGATAACATATTGGCTGATTGTGATTTAGTGCTGTCAACCGTAGATAGCATATTGAATCATTGTGTTTTAGTGCTATCTACCGTAGATAGCATATTGGCTCATTGTGTTATAGTGCTATCTACCGTAGATAGCATATTGGCTCATTGTGTTTTAGTGCTATCTACCGTAGATAGCATATCGGGTCATTGTGTTTTAGTGCTACTTACCGTAGAGAGCATATTGGGTCACTGTGTTATAGTGCTATCTACCGTAGAGAGCATATTGGGTCACTGTGTTATAGTGCTATCTACCGTAGATAGCATATTGGGTCACTGTGTTTAGTGCTATCTACCGTAGATAGCATATTGGCTCATTGTGTTTTAGTGCTATCTACCGTAGATAGCATATCGGCTCATTGTCTTTTAGTGCTATCTACCGTAGATAGCACATTGGCTCATTGTGTTTTAGTGCTATCTACCGTAGATAGCACATTGGCTCATTGTGTTATAGTGCTATCTACCGTAGATAACATATTAGCTCATTGTGTTATAGTGCTATCTACCGTAGATAGCATATTGGCTCATTGTCTTTTAGTGCCATCTACCGTAGATAGCATATTGGGTCACTGTGTTTTAGTGCTATTTACCGTAGATAGCATATCGGCTCATTGTCTTTTAGTGCTATCTACCGTAGAGAGCATATTGGCTCATTGTATTTTAGTGCTATTTACCGTAGATAGCATATTGGCTCATTGTGTTTTAATGCTATCTACCGTAGATAGCATATTGAATCATTGTGTTTTAGTGCTATCTACCGTAGATAGCATATGGGCTCATTCTGTGTTTTAGTGCTATCTACCGTTGATAGCATATTGGCTCGTTGTGTTTTAGTGCTACCTACCGTAGATAGCATATTGGCTCATTGTGTTTTAGTGCTATCTACCGTAGATAGCATATCGGCTCATTGTGTTTTAGTGCTATCTACCGTAGATAGCACATTGGCTCATTGTGTTATAGTGCTATCTACCGTAGATAGCATATTGGGTCACTGTGTTATAGTGCTATCTACCGTAGATAGCATATTGGCTCATTTTGTTTAATGCTATCTACCGTAGATAGCATATTGGCTCATTGTGTTATAGTGCTATCTACCGTAGATAGCATATTGGCTCATTGTGTTTTAGTGCTACTTACCGTAGAGAGCATATTGGGTCACTGTGTTATAGTGCTATCTACCGTAGAGAGCATATTGGGTCACTGTGTTATAGTGCTATCTACCGTAGATAGCATATTAGCTCATTGTGTTATAGTGCTATCTACCGTAGAGAGCATATTGGTTCATTGTGTTATAGTGCTATCTACCGTAGATAGCATATTAGCTCATTGTGTTATAGTGCTATCTACCGTAGATAGCATATTGGCTCATTGTGTTTTAATGCTATCTACCACGGATATCATATTAAATCATTGTGTTATAGTGCTATCTACCGTAGATAACGTATTTGCACATTGTGTTTTAGTGCTATCTACCGTAGATAGCATATTGGGTCACTGTGTTATAGTGCTATCTACCGTAGATAGCATATTGGGTCACTATGTTATAGTGCTATCTACCGTAGATAGCACTAATCAAAAGTCAATATGCTATCTACGGTAATATACTATGCTACGGTAGATCTAGCACTATAATGTATATAATATGCTATCTACGGTAGAGCACCTATAATATAATGAGATATGTTATACGGTAGATGATTTAAAACTACGATATGCTATCTACCGTAGATAGTATATTGACTCATTGTGTTTTAGTGCTATCTACCGTAGATAACATATCGGCTCATTGTGTTTTAATGCTATCTACCGTAGATAGCATATTGGGTCACTGTGTTATTGTGATATCTACCGTATATAGCATATTGGCTCATTGTGTTTTAGTGCTATCTACCGTAGATAGCACATTGGCTCATTGTGTTATAGTGCTATCTACCGTAGATAGCATATTAGCTCATTGTGTTATAGTGCTATCTACCGTAGATAGCATATTGGCTCATTGTGTTATAGTGCTATCTACCGTAGATAGCACATTGGCTCATTGTGTTATAGTGCTATCTACCGTAGATAGCATATTAGCTCATTGTGTTATAGTGCTATCTACCGTAGATAGCATATTGGCTCATTGTGTTATAGTGCTATCTACCGTGGATAGCATATCGGCTCATTGTGTTATAGTGCTATCTACCGTAGATAGCATATCGGGTCATTGTGTTTTAGTGCTATCTACCGTAGATAGCACATTGGCTCATTGTGTTATAGTGCTATCTACCGTAGATAGCATATTGGCTCATTGTGTTTTAGTGCTATCTACAGTAGATAGCACATTGGCTCATTGTGTTATAGTGCTATCTACCGTAGATAGCATATTAGCTCATTGTGTTATAGTGCTATCTACTGTAGATAGCATATTGGCTCATTGTGTTTTATTGCTATCTACCGTAGATAGCATATTGGCTCATTGTGTTATAGTGCTGTCTACCGTAGATAGCATATTGGCTCATTGTGTTTTAGTGCTATCTACCGTAGATAGCATATTGGCTCATTGTGTTTTAGTGCTATCTACCGAAGATTTTTGGCTCATTGTGTTATAGTGCTGTCTACCGTAGATAGCACATTGGGTCACTGTGTTATAGTGCTATCTACCGTAGATAGCATATCGGGTCATTGTGTTTTAGTGCTATCTACCGTAGATAGCATATTGGCTCATTGTGTTATAGTGTTATCTACCGTAGATAGCATATTGGCTCATTGTGTTTTAGTGCTATCTACCGTAGATGGCACATTGGCTCATTGTGTTATAGTGCTATCTACCGTAGATAGCATATTAGCTCATTGTGTTATAGTGCTATCTACTGTAGATAGCATATTGGCTCATTGTGTTTTATTGCTATCTACCGTAGATAGCATATTGGCTCATTGTGTTATATTGCTGTCTACCGTAGATAGCATATTGGCTCATTGTGTTTTAGTGCTATCTACCGTAGATAGCATATTGGCTCATTGTGTTTTAGTGCTATCTACCGAAGATTTTTGGCTCATTGTGTTATAGTGCTGTCTACCGTAGATAGCATATTGGGTCACTGTGTTATAGTGCTATCTACCGTAGATAGCCTATTGGCTCATTGTGTTATAGTGCTATCTACCGTAGATAGCATATTGGCTCATTGTGTTATAGTGCTATCTACCGTAGATAGCATATTGGGTGATTGTGTTATAGTGCTGTCTACCGAAGATTTTTGGCTCATTGTGTTATAGTGCTGTCTACCGTAGATAGCATATTGGGTCACTGTGTTATAGTGCTCTCTACCGTAGATAACATATTGGCTCATTGTGTTTTAGTGCTATCTACCGTAGATAGCATATGGGCTCATAGTGTTATAGTGCTATCTACAGTCGATAGCATATTGACTCATTTTGTAGATAACAACGGATCTTTGTGTTTTAGTGCTGTCCACCGTATAGATAACGTTTGACCATTGGCACTATAGTACATGGTAGTGTGTCACCAAAATAAATCCATTGCCATTTTGGTAGTACTGGGAAAATTATATATCAAAATAAAAGGTAGAGTGTGAACTTTTACACTAACATGCCTGGCATTTTTTTCTTCCATCTTGACCGTAGCTTTATATGAAGTCAAAAGTCAACGTACTATAATTTTCATTAGAATTTCAATTACAATTGCTTTCCTAAATGGTGTTAAGCATCTCCCTAGTATTATACAACAATTCTGAGATATCAAAGCAGGTACATTTATATGTATAGAATTCCAAATGGCCGACAGACAATTCAAAATGGCCGCCATTTTTTCATAAAAGTAAAATCAAAATTAGTCTACTATCTTTACAATAGCTGGCACTGGACTGGACCATTGTGGTTTAGTGATATCTACCTACAGTAGATAACGCTTTTGACTTTAATGTTTTAGTGCTATCTACCGTAAAATAATACCACAGCGTACCATTATTTGACTATTGTTTTAGTGTCATCTTCAGTGTAACGTATTGGGTTATCGGTTTTTAGTGTTATCTCTTGTAGAAAACATGTTATTAGTAGACTCTTCACAATTCGTCGATTATTTCTGGTGACTTAATGCTCTTCGTGCTAGGCCATATTAAAAAATATCAAGAGCTATTTTAAGAACCACTGAACCAATACTAGGCTTGTTTGTACTCATTTTAATGCATTTTGCATGCTGATTCCAATATGGACATGAAAATTTACAATTCTGAAATTTTTTAATTTTTTGATTTTTTTTAACTTGTCGTCTGCAGTCGACATCAGCGCGGAGAGGGTTAATAATGGCAAGGATGGGAGGACGACCGGAAGGACACAGTTTTAATGATTCACCATGTTTAAGAACAATAGCCTAGACCTCCTTTAGGCCTACTATAATTATGAAACAAAAGGAAGAAAGAGTCATTATATGATTATGATGATTAAACCACACATGAAAAAATGTCATAATTAATCTTAAACAAGACTAATTTAGATTTTAAAAAAGGCCAGTTCAATCTGGTTTCCGGATTATGAAACATTTTAAAGGGACAGTGTATTATTAGTGCTGTGTTTTTGTGTTATCTACCGTAGATAGCATATTGTACCGTTAGTGTTAGTACTATCTACCGTAGATAGCATATTTTGTATAGTTCGTGTTAATGTTATCTACCGTATGTGTAGATAGCATATTAAACAAGAAATTGTAGTGCTATCTACCGTACGTAATGACATACTTTAACCGTTAGTTTTAGTGTTATATACCATAGATAGTATATTGTATTTTTGATTTTAATCATTATCTACTCGTTGACAGCATATTGTACTGTTAGTTTTAGTGCTATCTACCGTAGACAGCATATTGTGCCGTTAGTTTTAGTATTGTACATTATTTTTTAATGGATATCTAATTATTTGTATAACTTAAATATTCTGAAAGAACCACAATAAAATACAGGAAACCCATACTTAAAAATGTCGAAACAAACTTCGCCTGCAATTATCGTATGTTTTATAATAAATGTCTCCTACATGAGTTCCCGATTGAGTGCTATGCAGAAATTCATGCAAAAAAAATACTACTAAATTATTACTTTTTGTTACTTTTACGTTAACTTATAGATGCAGTGCAAAGGATTCGGATTTCGGAACTTGAAGTGCAACAGCAAAACTCATGCCGGGATCAACAAGAGCAGATGCTACGTAAGTTGTTGATAACAAAACGTGATTACACTCTAAGAAATAAAGGTTTCATTTAAGAACCTTTTTTGTCCTCTCAGCTCAGGCGAACCCTCCCTCTTGAACTTCTAAAAAGGTTCTTTAATTTTGGATAAGCCTTAAAGGTTCTCTGAAGAACCAAAAACGGTTCTGTATCACATTGTTGGGGCCTTTTTTGATGGTTTTGGAAGCATATTTGGTACTTAAGAGAACCTCTAAGGGTTCTCCTGAGAGGACAGCTTTAGAACCTTTTTAGAACCTTTATTTCTTACAATTTACTGATATGAAATTGACATTTCATTCCGTCACCTTTCAAATATGAGAAAAGTTTTTAACACATACATAAATGACAGCCAGTGAGCAAATTTCACTGACCATCCAGGATTTGAACCTGGGACCTTTGGATGGTCCCAGGTTATGCGAAAATACACTGCAATATCTGTACTTATTGGTTCTGTTGCAAAGTGAGTACTCTCTAAATGTACACCAAGTGGAAAGAGTGAAAAAAAAACGAGTGAGAGAGTGAAATGGAGGACAACTCTTTTTGAGTGGAAAATTTTCACTCTAAAAGGATTGAAAAAAGTAGTAGGCCCTATGTATACTCTCAAAAGAGTGAATATTGCCTGAAGAAAATGTGCTTTTTTCATTCTAGAGTGTTTTCCACTCAAAAACGGGTTGTCCTTCATTCAACTCCTCGAAAGAGTGGAAATTCACTCTTTTACATTTAGAGAGCAAGATTTCAAATTTTGTAAGATGACTGACTGTTATTTAAAATAGAGCGTTATACAATGAACATGGCGAAATATAATTATGTTGCGGGGAAGTGCATAGTTACGATATAAAACACACACACGTGGGGGTCTTTAGCGACGGTATTCTTCATCCTTCGCATATAATCTATTATACATTGAACTACAAAAATCAAAACAATCTAAAGTAAACCAATAAAACCTCCAAACCCATGGTTCGGGTTTTCTTTAGTCCATAAGCTGTCACTGTGTTGTCCCATCGACCCCATCAGACCTCATAAATAAGCTAGAACAAACAGGGTGGAAAATATAGGCCATGAACCCCCTCCAGCACAGTCAAAGAAAAGCATGGGCTAGTTTGTGAAAAGTGAGTTTTATTGTTGGGTTGGTTTCTCGTTATGACATTAAGAAAACACGGCGGCTATTGGGCAGGTGGGTTGTGTGTGTTTGTTATTAGCATATGCAGGTCAAGTTGGCTCCTCATTTAGCGAGTAGAAATACTGGTATGATGAGAGGCAAGACCTCACTATGGACCACAATCACCTCATCCTAATGGCATAGTTCAATAACCTCAATAAACAATCATAGTGCAAAATTTGACCTCAAGTTGCAGAGTATGGGTTTTTGTACCCAAATTGTCAAAGTTCATTCAATGAATGTGCAAATGTATTGGGGTTAAAGAACTGTGCCCCTGATAGATGAGCATGTTGTGGATCCTAGTGCCTACTCTATTATGTCTAACATAAATGGATTTACCTTTGAAAAGTCTTGGCACCATAAAAATGGTTCAATATCGAACACTTTTCTACAATTTGAATGCTTTTATTGTGGGACATTAGAGCACATCAGACATATCGAATTGCATTCTGAATACCAAGAATGTCCTTCTGATATCAAATAATTTTCATTTTTTGAAATTCCCAATGTAATACACATTTTATGTCAAATCATTAAAAATGGATATTTTTGATATATAGTACTCGAAGTAAACTTTATAAATCTGATGATTTATACTTAAAGTGTATGTAGGTGGGATGAAAAGCCGACGATCAATTGAAAATTTTGACCTTTCGTATTGAAGATATGGATTTTTTCCCAAAACACCAAAAAATTAGGTCTTTTTGGGAAAAAAATCCATGTCTTCAATATGAAAGGTCCAAATTTTCAATTGATCGTCGGCTTTTCCTCCCAGCTACATACACTTTAAGAATATATCATTAGATTTATAAAATTTACTTTGAGGAATGTTATATATCAAAAATGTGAAAAATATCAAATTTTAATAATTTGTCATAAAATTTGTATTATATCGTTAGTTTCAAAAATGAAAATTATTTGATATCAGAAAGACATTCTTCGTACTCAGAATGCAATTCGATATGTCTGATGTGCTCTCATGTCCCACAAAAAATACTGTCAAAACGCTCAAAACGCTCATTCCAGATCCCTTAAAAAGATCAATTTCTTAAGGGCTGGG
Organism: Amphiura filiformis; assembly: GCF_039555335.1. Lineage (NCBI taxonomy): Eukaryota > Metazoa > Echinodermata > Ophiuroidea > Amphilepidida > Amphiuridae > Amphiura > Amphiura filiformis. The sequence goes on along the minus strand of NC_092641.1, from coordinate 58,586,392 downwards.
GTATGAATGTTTGGACAGTATTTATTTTGGGACATTAGAGCACATCAGACATATCGAATTGCATTCTGAATACGAAGAATGTCATTCTGATATCAAATAATTTTGAATTTTGAAATTCGCAATTTAATACACATTTTATGGCAAATCATTAAAATTGATATTTTTGATATTTAACAGTACTTGAAGTAAACTTTATAAATCTGATGATTTATACTTAAAGTGTATGTAGGTGGGTTGAAAAGCCGACGATCAATTGAAAATTTTGACCTTTCGTATTGAAGATATGGATTTTTTTCCCAAAACACCAAAAAAAATTAGGTCTTTTTGGGAAAAAATCCATATCTTCAATATGAAAGGTCAAAATTTTCAATTGATCGTCGGCTATTTTTCCTCCCAGCTACATACACTTTAAGAATATATCATTATATTTATAAAATTTACTTCGAAGACTGTTATATATCAAAAATGTGAAAAATATCAAATTTTTATAATTGGTCATAAAATTTTTATTATATCGTGAATTTCAAAAAATGAAAATGATTTGATATCAGAAAGACATTCTTTGTATTCAGAATGCAATTCGATATGTCTGATGTGCTCTCATGTCCCACAAAATATACTGTCGAAACGCTCAAAACGCTCATTCCAGATCCCTTAATGCTGTAGAAAGACAAATTTCTTGATAACTTGTTGTTTCCATCCGTTTTAATTTATGGAAGTTGTTTGTTTTCAGAATTAACAAACATCATAAGGATCATCTGCAAAAACCATTTCACGACATCGACATACCCAGCAAACACAAAACGTTTTTAAAACGTTGTAAACTGGTTATATTGTGGGTTTTGATTTTGGTAAAAACTTTTTAATATCATTAAATGTCGGGTTATATAATGGTAATGACAACGTTTTTAAAACGATTTGTATGAAATCACACTACAACAATATTTTTTTAATGAAGTCAAAATTTATTGTTAAAACAATATTTGCCAAATATTTTGTCAACGCTTAAATAAAATTCAGTTAGAGTATTTTGCAGTAAGTTTACTAAAAATGTTTTTGAATGTTATGAAAACGTTTTATACCCTTCATATAACCCGACATTAAACGTTTTGTGTTTGCTGGGTATACATGTTAATAAAATTAATAAAATGAATAAGCCCAATCGACATTGGAAGTTTGCAATGCATTGTAGGACAGTTTTTGCAGTTTTGGGACACTTTGTCCTTTGACCTTTCAGAAAATTCAGAAATATTGGGTTTTTGTACGTACAAAATATCATCTAAAATGTTTTACAATATTCAAAACAAATATAAAAAATATTAATATTTTATAAAATTAATTATTTATTATTTTTAATGATCAAAATTATGACAATAATAAGAAAATTAATAATAATTACGTCAATTTTTCCGATATGTCAGAGGTCAAAGTGTCCCAAAACTGCTCTCAAAAACCGGAAGTTAGAATGGCGATTGGGCTTATTGAAATGAAAAACGACATGGCACAAAACTATGATCTGAGTGAGCAATAAGCGCCAATAAATCCAAGCCCGAACCCAACCCGTGCGTTTTACACTCAATGAAACTTTGTGCTGCATTCTTCATAATCAGCGCTATACATTTTGCTATCTACTGAAGATAACAAATTCATTTCATCAACAATCTCACGAATCAGGCCCTTATTTACTATATTACACTAATTTCGTCATCGGCGTGTTATTACTGAATAATACATGTAGTAACAAGGTTAATTTATTCATTGCAACGTAAATAAGACCATTTTAAATACCAGTATTTATTTATTCTTTTGTACGTATTAATTCGCCTGTAGTGGTGGCTAACACATCTTGGCTTTTGCACGTTTACCGAACGACGTTTTGCCATCTTCAAATGCCGTTGACCCAAAACTTGTGTTTTTCCGTCATCAATCTTCCAGGGCATTGTATAACAATTGATAATTGTTCCAAATATGGTCAATAAAGTGCATAATTTGTACTGATTTTGACAATTTTGACAAGATACACTCTAGGGAAAATTGCAGGCCGCGTGTTACGAGACTCAAGATGGGCTTTTATCGGGTTTTGTCCTGTGTTTGTTGCCCGCTTCAGGTAGAGAAGATGAACCCGTATCACACGTGTGCTGAATTCGACAGTCGTGATTAAAATAAGGGGGCAATTTTACCGATAAGTATGTTCAATTGTGTTCAATGGCGAGTTTGAAAGCATGCCAATGGGGGACTGGTGTGATCATAAAGAATTTGGTGTAAGTCGAGATGTTTGTCGGCCAGTTACTAGTGTTTAGTTGTTTGTCCTTCGGCAAATGTCTTGGTGGTTTTGGTCTTAAAAACTGGGGACAAAATGATGCATTTTTGTGATAGTATTTCATATTTTCCAAAGAAAGTTTAAACAAGTTTTTCTGTCTCTCATGCTTAAAAATAAAATGGTGCCTTTTCGTGATAGTATGGCCTATAGTATATTTTCTATCATGCTATAGCCTACGCCCAATCCAATATTTCCAAGATATAAATAATTCATGATGATAATGATGATGATGATGATGATGATCATCATCATCATAATAGTAATTGTGATTTGTTGTTTGTAAAAATCATAAAACTTTGAGTTCTTGTTTGATTTTACTGAAATAAAATGGCAAACATCAGCCACCAGAACAAAAAAATAACAAAAACAAACAAACAAACAAAAAACAAACAAGATTTACATAGAGAAATTTTTAATACTTTGTAAAACAATTATATGAAACAAACACATTACGAATGATAAGGGTTGTTTCAAAATAAAAACGTTATTAATAATACTAAACCAGAATAGAACTCTTTTTAAAATGCAATGAGAGCGGAAATGTAATGTAGAGTGTGCCGGTTTTTTATGACAACATTAAGTAGATGACGTCTGCTATCTTCAATAGATAGCAACATAACCAGTCGCAGAACGAAAGATAACAGCCAGTGCAGTTTATGTGATTTTTAACTTAAAAACGCGAATTGATCATAATTTAATTTTTCGAAATGTTTCCAAATTGTAGTTGTTAAAATGAAATGCATGCTTATAAATTACAGTTCATTTTGTTAGTTCTATGGCCATGAGTGCAAGCAATATCGGTGCGATTCTCACTGCCATTCATAGTTATCCAGTGAGCGAGGGCGCACTATAGGAAATGCAGACAACATAATGTTCATTCTGCTCACAAAAAGAAACATTATTTATACACGATTGAGTTTAAGCTCTTTTCAAGCAAAGTCTCTGAAAGTACAATTCTGTGTTCATGTTCTCCACATTGTTATCCGTATGCTTAGTTGACATTGATTTCCAATAATCTGCAAATGAGATGCCTTCTTGTCAATTCATGCAGAGGTTTCTTAAAAAGATTTTTTTAAAGTGCATGGCAAGATTTTTTTTTTGCATAAATCGTAAAGTTAATTCACCTAGGGCTACACTGCAAAAACATCAGAGCAACAGTTAATAAACACTTTAACACTTCATAAACACTTGTTTGTACAGTGAAGGTATAGGTAGTATAGGGATGTTAATTTATAAACACCAAAACACGTTTTAAAATATGAAGATGTTTATGTTTTTAACACAAGATAGTGTTTAAAAACATATTTTAAACACCATCTTGTGTTAAAAAACATATACATCTTCATATGCTAAAACGTGTTTTGGTGTTTATAAATATACATCCCTATACATTCACCGTACAAACAAGTGTTTATGAAGAGTTTATTAATTGTTGCTCTGATGTTTTGGTAGTGTAAGTAGCACCTCTTACACTGCATCACACTTCTTCAATACACCAGTTATGTAATTTCTTTATATTATTATTTGTGTTTATTAGTAATTATTACATTGTAACTATTTTATGTCTAAAATATATTTAAGTACAAAAGCAAATCTGATATTAACGCAGTGGTTCTTAACAGATAGCGGGTAAATTTGCTTCATAAAAAGCAGCAATCCTCGTATTTCACTGTGTGTTATCATCACAACCTGAATTTTTTCATCCCCCTCTCCTTCGTTCAAATATCGAGCCAGAGAGAGAGAGAGAGTCCTGTTTTTCAAAACCATCTCTATACGAGTGCAGACAAGTTACAATTTTTATAAATTCAAAAATTTCAGAATTGTACATTTTCATGACCATATTTGGAATGAGCATGAAAAATGCATTAAAATAAGTACAAACAAGCCTAGTATTGGTTCAGTGGTTTTTGATATAGCTCTTGATATTTTAAGAAATTTATCTCAAAATTTGGACTTTTTCTGTTAAAGCCTATGACCAGCATTCAGAGCATTAACACACACACGTCCTAGAGCACATTTCTGGATACATTGAAAAGATCCCTACTTCAGGTACACTTTTACACTCGGCAAACTTTAATAATCAAGCTGTGAATAGCTGAACTCAGGCATCCATGGATATCTTTTCAATGTACGGGAACTCTCCCTCCAGGAAGAGGACCAAGATTTTGTTAAGAGTCGTCGTTTTTATTCATAAGTTTGTGCCTACAGGGAAACTATCTAAGTTGAAATCCCAAATGGAATTACAGACATTTATATCTATCAACGACTGTGGTCCCAGTTGAGTCTAAACCCTGCAAGCCAGAGATGTTGACTAGGCCGGTACTGATTATATAAAACGTTTAGCAAAATTTTTCAAAAAAATTGTAGATGTTGCATTTGCACAAAAACATTTGGGATCTACATAGCCTAAAGCTAAAATAAGCATTAATAAGGCCTACGTACATACATGGAATGTACAATTGATGCCCATGTCTAACATATCTTGCATAATTACTCAAAGAGAGAGGACATAATCTGCACGGACATGACAAACTAAGGAGGGCCCAAATGAGTAGTTTAAACAGAATAATATAGGGACTACTTGATGTTAAATCATATATGGTAAAAGTACAATAAGGTGTCAAAAACACATAAAGGTCTCAGAATTAAACACACAACAAGGTCTCAAAAGTATATTAAGGTCTCTAAAGCAGAGAAATGTCTCAAAAACAGAGAAAGGTCATATGTTCATTTCTGAGACCTTTATGTGTTTTTGAGACCTTATTGTACTTTTGAGACCCTTATGTGGTTTTGAGACCCTTTTGGCCCTCACGGCCGCCCATAAAATCCTCCACCCACTCCTACCAACCTGTCCGCGACCTACTCAACTAGCATAGGCTACTAAAGGCGGGACGGAGGGCATGGGCAGGAGCCATATTTTCCCTATAATTTAGCTATAATATATAAAACGATAGTGCAATTTAAGGCAGATGTGCACTCTCAGACAGGCATGTATAGTAAAAGTACCATAACTTCTATTTACAAAAGACATATAAAGGTGTACGTTCCTTTTAAACACAGATTTGGTGTAAAAACATCAATTTTGGGGGAAAATACAAAAAGGTGAAAATTTTGCAATTTTGATGGTGACAACATATGGTAACAAAACCAAAAAAAAACCTCTTTTCAAATTTACTTTTTTTTCTTAATCTTGAGATTTCATTCTATATAAGGACAGTTTTTCATATTTATTTGTTATTGGCTTTATATTTTGAAATATCGACTAAATAAGGCAACAAAATGAGCCTTTTTTTAATTCTCAAAGGCAAATCTATGCAAAATGATGCATAACATTAGACCATTAAGTTTCACTTAAGCTTCGAGTCCATTTCCTACGTAAATCCTTAGGGTATCTCTAGGCCTATACTCCTCGTATATAAACCTTACTGTTATTGTATTTTGTAATAATGATGTTTTATCTTTCATATCATTATTTTATTTTATTTCCGAGTTGTCAAATTAATGCTATAAGTTTAATTGTGATATCCATTAGCGCACAATTTTGATTTGCAACAAAATAATTGCACATTCATTTAGGCCTAAATTTAGCATGTTCTAACAATCGAGCAGTAGGCCCTAATACTAACAGGAAACAATTTACTTTCAAATACAGGAAATAATATACTTTCAAATTTACATTAATGTTATCATTTAATGTTCAATAGCTCGACAATGACATTTTCCCCATGTGTATAAATGATATCACTAGATATTCAACAAGCGCACGTCGTATTATTTAAAAACACCGGTTGCTTATTGTTCAATGTATTGAAAACGATCAACTCTCATGTATACAACTCGTTTGCAATTTACAATGAAATTTTATACAAACAATAAATAGACCACCACACTTTATATTGAATCTCTCATTACAACTATCCTGCCATTTCAATCGCTAGTAATATATCAGACTTTCATAGTAATTTTTATACATGAATATATCGATCCTTTTTTACCCCTGATTGGCGCGGCAGTCATGCTGCAATAGGCGTAAATCATGCGTGAGTTTAACTATAGAACTTTCGGATAAGTAGAGCACATTATATTTTTGTTCCAAGTTCTTGTTGCTGGTGATTTATCATGTTAACTAGCCGTAGCCGACAGATGACATAAAAGACCAAACATTTGAAAATAACCAAATTTAAAAGTTATTAATTTTCATTGCTATGTTTTCAAACATTGTAATTGATGTTCTGAAAAGATTGCCATTAAAAATATAAATAATGTTTCCAAAGAACAGTTAATTAGTGCCACTAGAACGTACTCATGTGAGTGTGAGGAGAAACTCACTGCAAAAACAGCGTTTGTGTTTAAACACTTTAAAACACATTTCTAAACACATTTGTAAAAGTGTTTAAATAGGAAAACAACCAAAAATGGTTCTGTATCACATTGTTGGACCATTTTCGATGGTTTTGGAACCATTTTGGTTCTTTAGAAAACCTTTAAGAGTTCTCCTGAGAGGACAATTTTAGAACCTTTTTAGATCCTTTATGTTATGTTACTGCATTATGTAAACGCATGCATGTATGACGGAGTACATTAAAATCCAAGAATATTTTGTGACATATATGTTTAACTTCGTACATTCATATTCTTTACAAACTTATCTTAAACATGACCATAACATAATATCGCAATCCATAAGGTTACCTAGCCACAAAAATAAGTCGCATGAAACCAGTCGTACGATTTCAATCAAAGCCAAAGTCTGCCCTTAATGGTCAAGGTCGGTCACGCATTTAAATTCATTTTTCATGCATGTTGCACCCAAGTTCAAAACTACCACACAGTTCACATGCTAGAGTTCAAGTTACACACATAATTAATTGGACCAAACAAAATCATTATTTATATATTCTCAAGTTTATCAATATCATACATTTTTGGTTAATATAATAAAGCAACATACGTATAACAGGTTTTTAACCATGTAATCCAGTATACTGCAAATAAAGCCAATAGGGGCAGGGCAGACTTAATTTGCGGATACAATAAGCTTAAAATAAATATTAAAGTGTCTAAAATTAAGAACAAAAGACGGGAGAGAAATCTGCCTCATCCGGGGATTAACAATATCCGTAGGGGAGGTTCCGTGTTGAAAGTAGCGTGTTGGAATTAAAATTATAGCAACTTATGATGTGGAATTCAATGAAAGATTCATACATTTTGATCAATATCGTTTATTTTAACTCATTCTGTGCGCTACCGTTATTTATAGCAGATATCGGCCGTATTAATGAAATATGATCAAACTCTGTTTCAGTCATAAATAATTTAATTGAAATCATTTCCACGCGGTCACGATCCCTTCACCATACCATTGGAATAAATATTATGTTTCATGTTATAACAGTGTGAATTTGATTTCTGAAATAGTTCCCCTGAAAGACGGCCACGTCGCAGAAATGGTTAAAAGCGCCAACAATTTAGATCAATTTATAGATAAAACTAGGGATCAGCTTCTTGTACTAAAGTCAATGCGGTTATTGATGATATATGATTTAAATTACACGCTATAATCATATATGATTTTTCTCACAATATCTGCAAAAATGTTTCGTATTTTTGACGTGTTAGCGACTTGTAAATTAGTTTGGAGAGGGCGGTAATAATTATAACATATAATCATTATGCTATCTCATGAAGATAGCAAAAATGAAATACATGTATTCGACTGGGTCGTATTAGCCTACCATACCATGCGGAGCACTTGAACTTTGTTCCTCCTGGATTTGTTACGAAAACAAGTTTTAAAAGTCGGTATATGCATTTCTTATTTATAGAGCTAACCCCAAAGTAGATACCTTACCACTCCCAGAATCCTTTGCACCATGTTTCACCACATCGTGCAATCAAAATGACACTCATTGTATTTACAGGCTCCTCTGTAAAACAGTACCGGTACACTCTAAGAAATAAAGGTTCTAAATAGAATCTTTTTTGTCCTCTCAGGAGAACCCTCCCTCTTGAACCGCTCAAAAAAAGGTTCTTTGATTTTGAAGAACCCTTATGGTTCTCTAAGAATCAAAAACGGTTGTGTATTACATTTTGGGGCCATTTTCGACGGTTTTGGAACCATTTTTGGTATAAGGGTTCTCCTGAGAGGACAACTTTAGAACCTCTCTAGAACCTTTATTTCTTAGAGTGTACCTTTTCATTTTGAGATAAAACTGCATGCTAAACCATATAAACAGGGCTTGTATGTCAATAAAGCACCAGAATTCGTAAGATTAGGATAATACCGGTAATGCTCTGTTCATTGAGATTATTTTGCTATACTATATGACAGGAAACTGATACTAAAAATGCATTGTGGGATATCTCTGATCTAAGCCTACCATTAATTTTGTGTTTATTTTTTATTTGATTTTCAGGTGACCATTACCCTATCTGAGATGCTTGTATACACAGAGCAGAGAGGTAATACATAAGTGTATATATTTGCCGTGCTTCTGTTGTAGCGGTTCCTGGTTCAATCCTCGGTGGACGATACGCATGCAGGTGAGTTGTGGCAGATGCAGGCTTCGGGCAAACAATTCCAATCTGGATACTACCTGGCTATTCGTGAACCAAGTTCACTGTACATTATTATGCCCTGCAGTCTGCGGATGGACACGACGGAGAAGCTTGGAGCTAACTACAAAATGATTGACAATAAACAAGAAAATAAAATAAAACCGTGAAATAATAATTTATTTAAACACGTCAAGTCATTGACATGGATGAGTTTGCGCTGTCTTCAGGTCGTTAGACGGTATTATTGCTTCATGTGGGACGCGTCTTGTGTCTTCATACAAGACGCATGTGTCTTGATTTAACCTATAGAAAATACATAACTATAATAGAGTATATTTACACCCTGTATTCAGGTATTTATAGGTCGAGGGCTATAATATGCCTATTGTTTGGGATTATTTTAGGGTTATGGTTGGTGTAAGGGCTCCGTGCTAGCCATAAGCTTCAACATAAAAAGTCCCAAGTTTTGAGATATTTTCTCAAAATATCAAGAGCTATCTAAAGAACCACTGAACCAATACTAGGCTTGTTTGTACTCATTTTAATGCATTTTTCATGTTGATACCAAATATGGTAATGAAAATTAACAATTCTGAAATTTTTGAAATTTTGAATTTTTTTTTAAAACTTGTCGTCTGCAGTCAACACCCGCTTGGAGAGAGTTAAGTTAGAGTTAGGGTTAGGCCTATATGATTATATTGTTAAGTAATCCTATAACAGGAGGATAAAACCTTCCAGTTTTTGACATGTCTTTATAATATAAAGAGCCGTTCAACTAGTCTTGGTCAATTTTTGGTATTATATTTGCGGGACCGCTTCATATGCATCACTGTTTTCTATTCCGTGCTAAATTTGGCTGTGAGCGTTTCATTATCGTGCTCGATTTATCCCGAACCAGCTGCTGCATCAGGCTGCAGACGTCGTCAGTATCCCCCATCGTATGGCTCCCGTCTCATAGGTGTGAAGGAGGATATAATATACATTATCTGCAAAGAGAAAAGAATAAAAATGATTGACAATGTTGAAATGAATTTTTAAATAATGATAATAACAGCAATGTCACTCTAAAAATGTATTGTTAACACATGTAATATTATTGTAGCTCTGTATTGACGTTATACATCACTTTAATTATGGCTTTTCCAGATAAACATTAAAAAAACATGCGTCTTGTATGAAGACACAAGACGCGTCCAGTGATCAATAATACCGTCTTCTGTAACGACCTGAAGACACGACAGTAACGAAAACGCATCTATGTCAATGACTTAACAGTTTTATAGTCAAATGTCTATACATGTAAGACATCTATAATTGTAACGATGTGTCACTTGAAGCCAGATTTGATACCTGTCTTGAGTTTCTGTCAAGACGTGCGAGATCAATGACATGTCTTGATTTCTAGCATTGAACAGTCTTAGACGTGTCTTCAGACAAGACAAATGCTTTACGATCGCGATCTTATCACTGAAGATATTATAATACCATAATTCAGTGCATGACACTGCCCTCATGCCAAATGAGTTGCTTTCTTACGAAGATAGCAATTATCGCTAAATCAATCGATCATTAAATACCTATTCAAAAGTCTACTTTAGTATATTTTGGATATTGTTTCAATTTTGTTAATAATATTAATACATAATCATTTTACTCATAATAATACCTATTCACAAAGTCTACTTTAGTATATTTTGAATATTGTTTCAATTTTGTTAATAATATTAATACATAATCATTTTACTCTTAAAGAATACCTATTCACAAAGTTTACTTATATATTTTGAATATTGTTTCAATTTTGTTAATTATATTATATATAATACATAATCATTTTACTCATAATTGGCCTACCATAAAGGCATGTGTTATTTTACTATACATAAATTTCATCCAAGTTTAGAGGTCAGAATTAAGTTATTTCAAGTTCAACCCTACCGTAAAAATTGAATATCAAATGAGTTGGAATCGATATAATATAGCCGGGCAGCGCTACCTATCCATGACACCATACTTCCGTCTAAGTCACCTGGTATTTACGGGGACCTAAGCAAATCGGGCATGCATAGCCAACTTAAAATCTACGCGAAAGAAATGTACCCTATACTCATTGGCTTCCACTTAACGAACCCGTCATGCCCACCAGTCATTCTCCCCTATCCCCATGCCCAAAGGCCGTTTATCTTATTTCTCAAGTTCGGTACAAATTTCCACGATTGCTCAGTTTAGCGGAATTTATTAACTTGGTGATTATTATTTCCACCAAGATGACTACAGACTAACAGCAAGTGACATCTAGACTTACGGTACGGCTTAGATAGGCGACACATACGATTATATTCACTAAAAATGATGTTATCACTTCGTAATTTAGTCACATTTTGGATCAAAAATTGAACAAAACCACATGCATATCTGCGACAAAAATGAAGATTGTTAACAGATTATTTTGAACCACAATCATGGCAAAATGAATCTTAATGCTACATAAATGATGGCAATATTCTTTCAATGTAATATGTTCAATTTTTTTACAGCATGCCAATTACATTTTTAAGCAATTTGACTACACGACCATTGGAATTTCATTATTTAGGAGATAAAAATAATATTGAAGTCATCATCTTCGAATGTGACCAAAATAAATGTTGCCTCTATCACCTCTTTGCTTATTTACTTGTATTCTTTAACCTTTCAAAAATAGCGCAAGGCATAAACTTAAATTACATGTATAGGCCTGTTTCAAAAGAAGTAGACCGGTAATGGAGTACGGTAAGTTTCATTCAGGTCGCCAGTATATCCCGCAGGTGTATTTATTTTCTGCAACCTGAATGTGCCGCAATACGCTAACCCTATAACCCTAACCCTATAACACAAACTCTAACTCTAACTCTATTATAAACTCCAACTACAACTCTAACTCTAACTCTAACTCTAACTCTAACTCTAACTCTAACTCTAACTCTAACTCTAACTCTAACTCTAACTCTAACTCTAACTCTAATTCTAACTCTAACCCTAACCCTATAACTCTAACCCTACCCCTAACCCTAAAGGTTAGGTTATTGCAGTGTATTACTCTAAATAAAGTCGTGTCCATGGCAATAGTGTCAGACATGTCTTCAATACAAAAATAAGACATACAGAGCTACATGTCTTAACCGGAAAACGCACTGCAAGACATATCTTGTGAAGCTAGTTGTGAGACATTTGCCCACTGAGTCATGTCCGTAATTTAGCTATATGTCTCTATGCAAGACATCTTCATAATATAAGACACATAGGGGTGTGTTCATGTATGACACATCTCTAATTTGAAACTAGTTTTGAGACACGTCTTGTGTCTTCTGTGAAGACATGTCTTAGATGAAGCATGTTAAGCATTGATGCTGTGCCAGGAGGGCAAAATGACAGGAGGGCAAAATGGACAGGGCGAATTGGTTAACAGACAAACTGGTCTGGTCAATTAGCCACTCACGGTAATCAGAATTGGGCTATTCCATTGAAAATCCACACTACCCCTGTGGAAGATTTACCTAAAGTCGGCCACAGAGGGAGTATTAATTTTGAATTGAATACACAATTGGGTAACTTACATTTGAAATACCTACTCCAGTTGTGGAAGATATAGGTAAAGCCACAATACAGTGGGAGTATGAGTTTCGAAGTGAATAACTCTGACCAATTACGTTTGAAAAACATACTCCCCCCTCCAAAATCTTTCACAGGAGTAGTGTGGATTTCAACTAGAATAGCCATTGCACTTCTGTTTCAAGCAACAGGTAGTGGGATAAAATAGCATCGGACCAAGCGTAATTTGATTTGGGGGCAAATAAACTCAGAAAAAATACCGGTATAATATAGAAAAGTAACGCATGACATATAGTGCACAGACTCACACTCCTAGCGTGGGAGGCATGTCATTTTTGAAAGAATAGAAATAACATGACCTAAGGGTAAAGAAATATGGCTGTTTGCATGACTGTGTAGAGAATATAAGAATAATAATACAATGACAGGTACGGCAGTACAGATATCCCACAATGCAGTGCACAAATCTACCACTGCACTTCACAGATATTGGAACACATTTACTCGAAATTTTCAGATTTCCAGAGGCTTTCATATAAATCATTATAGATTTAGGATAATAAAATGTATAAACGACCCTTTTTTCTCACCGTCATTCGGTGAGAACGTTTATCAATACTTATAGTCAGCAGTAACACTGAAGTTGTAGCATTTTGAAAATATCAGCATTCAATACGGTACTATTTGCTGCTGATAAAGCAGACTTTCATGTGATAGGATATCCTCACAAATGAGATGTGCATGTCACAACTAATTCTTTGAAGATGTCTCCCTCCTCATCCCACCTCCCCTCGATTCTCCTAATCATCATCATCATCATCATCATCATCATCATCATCATCATCATCATCATCATCATCATCTTCATCTTCATCTTTGTTCATCGCAAAACAGCAGCAGCAAACCACCCTATTATGATTGTCAATATACCGTAAAGGTTCGCCTAATGGCGCACATTTGCTTCTTTGCCTTGCGGTAAATTTCATGTACAAAAATAGAGAGTTTCATCCTCTGAATATCTCAACAAAAATTAAGGGTACGTGCCATTATTTGCTAGTGGGAATTTTTATGGGAGGGCACTTGTGCCTAAAATTCCAGTTATGTCAAGAGAACCCACAGCGCCATTAGGCGAATCTTTACGGTAGGCTAAACCGTGTCAATAAGGTTGACTTTCCATATCCAGGTTTTTCACCCAGCAAACACAAAACATTTTGACAATATTTTAAAAATGTTGTTTTTTTAGTGTGTTTTCATACAAAAAGTTTTAAAATGTTTTCACCGGACATCTTATGTTATTAAAACGTTTTATAATGGTTTTGTGTTTGCTGGGCATAAGCAATTAAGCATAGTTTTTCACTTTTAACGTATTTTCCCCCCAAAGAACTGTAAAAATCATGTTCTTCGCCCGATATCACCATGACCATAAATCATCATCGACTCATAAATCGTGCACAAGCCGCAATGCATGACGGGATACTTGGATTGACTCGCTGCGCGGCAGTACTTGGGCCAGATTTCTATTAATGGCATAGCGATGGAGAGAAACAGACCCCCTGTGGCATGGGCACTTAAACTTGAACGAAACAATAGGCAAAAATGAACAGAAAAACACTCTGGGAGAGAATTACGAGAAGGGCTTCCGTCCAACGCGGTGCTCCCTCTCACTTGTATTACTCATATACCGGATACGATTCTGCGAAATTTGGGTTAAAATTTGAGTTTTTATACTTTAAAATGAACAATGTTATGATAATTACTAAACTAATATTCCGGATGTGCTTCCGTGATTATAAATAGCAATTTTGCTATTCTTGAGATAAATTTCCGTATGCATTTCTCAGTATTTTAAAGAGGAAAAACTGCTATTTGAACACGTTTTGATGTTGATCATTGTTGGTGATGCCTAACCAAGTGCATCGAGATGTATCATGTTAAGGGTAATGCAAACATTTAATTATATGATACTTTGTGCACATGAATGATAAATAATGTATTAAAATTATGGTTAAAGATTAAAGTGCTTTTTCCTAAATATTCATGGATGGGGAGGAAGCGCACCTGTTGTATACACAGGAATAGCAGGTGCACGCCTTTTATTTAAAGAAAGATCAACTTTTCTACATGTAGAAATTTCATATAGGAGTTACCCAAATTGGTAAATTCAAGAAGAAAAAAATACAGCAATTATATTGTCTCAATATTTATATTAGAAAGGTCTGGGGAAAAAACCTTCATAACTTTAGAACCAAGTATGCTAGACCTTGTTTTTTTCAGTAAATAATAGCCTATTGTATAATGTAATAACTCAATTTTCAGAAATTCCTCCTTTGGCCCCCATGGACCAGATCGTGTCACATTTGACCTTTATGCCTATAACTCAAGAACTATACATCGGAAATAGGTCAAACTATATTTTTTCTGAATCCTAATAATGAGAGGAATACAATAAGAGGATTTGTATCTAGGCCTATATATTCCCCCAGAAATTTGAGGCCTGCATTAGTGGCCATTTTGGAAATATGCAAGTTAACATTTTTCCCTTGTGCCTTTTTTGCCCTTTTATGTTGTTCAGGAGGGTATTTAGAGTCACTAGCAAGCAAAAACATGGTGTTCCATTTTTTGTCTATAGTTGCGCTCATTTTGGTACATAAATTGACTCGTCTAATACTCTTCTTTCTGTTCAAGACATAAATGAATCTACTGAATTCTTACTTGCATGTTGCATCCCCAGATAGGTCGACTATTCGACTAATAATTTTTTTTTTTGTAGAAGTCATTCCACTACATATTATTTGCTGATATGTCATTGGAAAAAGATGATGCCCTTTAGTTCTGCATGATGACAGTTTAGTCGCTGTGCAGTTTAATATTTACCTTCTACCTGTAAAAATACATTAATCATGTTAATGGTGATATGTGATGGGTTTTTTAATTCAATTTAACCCAATTTTATGTTATACCGTTATACTCTAATAATGATGTGATAAATTATCATTGCTTGTGTACTCAAGGTCATTGTTGCTATACGAAAAGAGGTGAAATTATTCACACAAAAAAGCATCAGGTATTTTTACAATACATAATTCTATTTACTTATGCGGCATGAAATAGCCACGGCATTCATAAATATAATAAAAAATATAGCCTGTTTGTGTCCTTATGGAATGTGAAAGAATTATATTAAATATCTTCAGTGAGGCGAAATAAAAAGCTCTTGAGATCATCAATATATGCTTTGGGATTCTGATAATCCATCAAATTATCGTTTTCGGTGTCCAATCCCCTCCCTCAAGAATACTCATATTAACCCCTTCATTCCAGGTGAGAGTGGCTCCCAAGCAAGTTATCAGTTTAACATCACTTACGCCGACTTTAATTCTCTTCACGCGGGTGTCGACTAGACGACATGTTTCAAAAAAATTTAAAAATTCAAAAATTTCAGAAATGTAAATTTTCATGACCATATTTGGAATCAGTATGAAAAATGCATTAAAATGAGTACAAACAAGCCTAGTATTGGTTCCGTAGTTCTTAAGATAGCTCTTGATATTTTGAGAAAATATTGCAAAACTTACCGTAAACTTTTTCAGTTGAAGCGCATGGCTAGCACGCAGAGCATTAAAAGAACTTTCTGTTTGAGACGATATACATGTAGGATAGGTGCAAAAAAGATGAAAAATAACGAACAGAATTAAAACAAATCAAGAAACTCGTTTCTTTTGATAGACTCTCAACACTTTTTAACCAAATAAAATGCAAAGTTTGCATTTTACACGTGGCTCTACTTCAGCAAATAAAGTCTTAAAAGAACACTGGATGAGCATTTAACTGTCATAATATCGATACTATTAATGTCCTATTTTTATTTCCTTCAATTTTAATTTCTTTTCTTTTCTTCAAGGTAAAATTGATTGCGGATTTTCGAGAGCTCGATCCAGGGGCGTATAACCCGACATGATGGGAGTTCTATTGACAACCCAGTGCGAAATGCCTTTTGAGGTTTTCACTCTGATGATAATTTAAACACCGCTACTCTTTATTATGGAGATTTAATCTGAGAAAAGTTTTGAAAAAACATTGTTGGATAAGATCAATTTGTGGTCTTTATTTTTCAAGATGGGTTTTCACAATTGAGTTTAATCTGATAATGGTGAGGTGTGATTTTGTGGATGCCATGTATTTCATGTCCTTGAAATGGATAGAGTTTGGGGGAAATAAGGATTTTGCCCAAATCATGGAATCCTTGCATCACTTCGAGGGCTCACTGCACTCATGGAAATAGTAGATGGTCCTGTGTCAGAAACTGGGGTACCTTTGTGTTACATATTATAGTAAAAAAATGAAATGTTTCAAACATTTTACCTACACGTCTCATTTGAAGTGGTTCATCCTCCTGGGCATTTTGACACCTTTTTTTAATGGAAATCGGTTAAAAATGAGAGAGTGCGGGCAAAAACAATCACAAAGTAAGCGGGATTTAACCCCACCTCTTTTTTCCACATTAACACTCATTCTGAGCAAGTATTAGTCTTTTAAATGACCTTCTGTATTTATTTACTTGGTTTAGATGTCTGGGAGTTCATTTAGACATTTTGTTACTAGATTCAAATTTTAATGAGGGTTTTAGATCAAATTTACGATATGAATCCCTCCCCCTAATCCTCCTCCCCCTAATCTTCACCCACACTTGGCACATTTTATGCCAAACGTCATAAGAAAATAATTAGAAATTATTTTAAAACAGGATAAAAACATGAGTAATATAGAATAAATTAGCCTTATGACCTAATTGAATCTTCTAAGTGAAGGAATACTCAAGAGACAGTGTTTTGAAATTCAAGCTGCACATCAAAATGTAACAAAACCACCTTTTTGGGTACCCCAGTATATAACACAGGATCAGATAAGACTATTGCCATGCTACAACACTGACTCGTCGTCAAGTCACCAAAATTCGAAAATGAGATTTTGGTACCAACATTTTTCTGAAAATTAGGCTATTTGTAACGCATTTCCATTTCCAACCCCAATATAGCCACAGACCAGAACAACATAGCCTTATACTTTTATAGACATATATACAAATGCCTAGAATTTTCTGAACAGGAGCATAAGTTTCCCAAAATGGCCTACATGGATAGTGCAGTGAGCCCTCGATTGATTTTTCTCCAGAATCACTTCATGTGCAATACACCGAAACAATATAAGGTCATTACCAATAGACTTATTATCAAAGTAGAATCATTAGGATATGTTAAGCCATACGGACCAAAATAAAGGAAAGAACAATACAAAAAATAAACCAAAAGAACAATAAAAAGTAAGAAACGTTTACACACCGTAGTGGTTCAGTTATAGAATCGCTTAGATTTGTATTCTAATTGTTCCAGTTGCCATCAGAACTAAAAAGACATCATCCAGATAACACAACGGTAGGTCAAATACACAATGCGATATTCATATACCCAACACCCCCACACCACCCACCCCTACACCCCACATAAAACACAATTTCAATTTCAATGTCACCCCTACACCCCACATAAAACACAATTTCAATTTCAATATGATTTAGTGATACACCATGCTATACCTGGCAGAGCTAAGACCAAACCTGAAACCATTATTCTTATGCCAACTTTATTTCATGTGCTTATAAATTTTACAATTTGAAAATGCGCACATACGAAACTAAACCGTGTAACAACATGACCAAGTGACTAAACATAATATTTACTATCAAAATAATACAAAATAAAGTTGTTCAAAATAGTTCAATATACTTATCCTGAAGTTAAAACTAATACAATGGTGTACATTGTTTTGTATTGTTCTCTCATGTTTTCCGCTTTTGCAACAACCTTTCTGAGCTCAATCCCACGTTGCAATGGGATAGAGCCTGTATAAAAAGTACATCAAACCAAAAAACTCACAGAGTCTCTATTTTAAATGTCTTTTATTTATATACACAAAAACCACAGCGATTTTGTTGCTCTCCAATTGATATTAATTGTAAAGAAATGAGAAAAGAATTTTTGTTACTGTACAGTTAAAGCCAATAATACGCCATAGTATAGTGCTCGAATGGCTGAGCCTGACTATGCACCGTGTTGTGATTATTGTGTTGGCGGGGTCAATACATAACTACGCACAATACTACCCCTTTATGTTCCCTGAATAAAAACGCAACGATCTCGCCTTTTATGTGACTACTTTTCAAGGGTGCTTTCCCTTTCAGAAACTATCGTATAAAGACTATTGAAATTTCCCATAGAAACTCAGTACATAGTTGGCTGTGTTAAGAGTAGGTTCCCGTGTTGTTGGAAAAAGGAGGAAAATGGGTAATATTTGCGGAGAAAATTGGATTATTTTGATGAAAAATTCGTTGGGATAAGTTCGGTGAATACTGGTGAGTTTGGGAAGTTTTTGAGATTGTGTGTTTTGAAGTTGCAGAGTTGTGGTTAAGCGGGTGTCGTGTCATTGCATGGCACTTGTTGGCGCTCGATGCTGCATACAGTCTGCGCCTGTGCTGTGTGATGCTTAGTGTTTTTTGTTACCCGATCTAGCCCGTGTATTTCGGTACCATGGACAACCTGCACGATTCTGGCGATGCACATAAGATCTTTAGGCAATGATATGCATGTTTTTGTAAAACAAATGCAGAGGGAGATTTTTGCAGGAATTAAGATATTCTTGTTGTCATAGTGGGTCAATTCACCTTAGTACGTAATCTACTGAATTATTGTGATCTCCGTCATTAGGCCTATAATATCAATTTAAAACTTCAACAAACAAACATACTACTATTACTACGTTAATATTCAGGACTATTATAGGCCTATACGTGCAGGTGAAAATGTATTTTGTTAACATATTTGTCACAATGTTGAACATTTTTTACTTGGAAATATGAAAATTTTTTACTCGGGTCAAACTTGGAAAGGAAGTAGGTTCCAGTATGAATGGTGAGTGTAAGTTCTATACTCAATTGAGGTTAATTTAATATGTGATATGACTGCAAGTTTGGTAATCATTTTTGCTCGGTTTGGGTCTTCTTTCTAATCAAAAATCATCTTATAGAGGTAGCCTAGTCCACCAAATAAGTTTTAAAAAAAGATGGTAGAGATTCAATGACACCGTTTTTGCGAATGGTGCTCCTTAGAAAAAAGGAATATATACAGTTCGTGGCGATCATGATTAAAACATAGGCTAATGCTACATGCTCGAACGATTTTTCGATATGTTTACAATTAACTTGTTTATACGAGTAACTTTGCCGCATTGTTACTGATTATTCTGGTAAACATGCATTTGGTTCATCATTATGTTCCATTTACAGCTAGAAGCAGGCTAAAAGAGAACAACATTGCTCTAAAAATAGTCGTACAACGCGAAGTATAATGTATTTCGTATTGAATGGTTAATATTACCATGATTACACTGAAAGACTTACATGCATTTTATCTATAGGCATATAGTTAAAATGCAGTTGAACTAACAAATTGCCAAACTATTGCATTCCAACTTCAAAACACCAATTTGTTGAGATATTTGCCCGATATCGTGATATTTATAATTTATCCAAGCAATAGCCGGCTGGGTGTATAGGTATTTCTATAAGCGTATTATTCTAATTAATTTTCCCCCATGTCGGGTTGTATTCAAGTTGTCAAGACCTGGGACCTGAAATCCGTTTTAATTCAGTTGAGCGGACGTGAGCCGTGTGGGAACTCGGCTACTTCACGTTATCATATTATTCTTGCGTAGCCCATAGCATAATACTATTACTAGGGACTTGTTGCACATATTTGCTTAAAATTGTAGTATAATTCCATATTTTGACGGCCTATCTGTACATAAAACTTCAAATCATGCATATTTTAATTCTACATGAAAACTGCATGCATTTTAAGTGAGAACAAACATCCCTAGCATCTGTTAAAATACACTTAAATTAATTTAAAAGTTATACTTGCGAATAAAGAAATTGCACACTATTTTTGACGCATGTGATTTGTTGTTTGGTACGCACGTGACGTTAAGGACCTCTTTGAGACTTCAGATTAGCACGATTAGCCCATATCTTAACGCTATAGCACGATAGCATTCAAGTTTTAAACTTTGCCATGTTTGTCCAGGGTCAATTTGCTGTCTGAAACGAAAGAAAATGTTAACATTCCCTTAATGCATCATTATACGAACACAGCAAACTGAACAGTATATAAATTTAGGTGCTATTTTAGGCCATGCTCCATCTCAAAGCATATACCTAAAACTTATATCTGGACTTGAGTTGTTACTGAAAATCGAAAATTTCTTCGAAAACAATGTCACTTTTTTCAAGGCTGTCGTCGTAGGCCTACCCATACCTACATGTAACCCAGCTGGTTTGCACACATGTAGTGTAGGGGCATGCATGTACATCCATGGTCAACCCAATTTTAGGGTAACAACCCATAGTCCTATAAGGGTTATTAGGCATTAATATGATTAGGGTTAGGATAAGTTATTAGGGTAAGGATTTGGACCGGACATATGACCCTCCGGACCTGAGGCCATAGGTGTTATGGTCTCAGCCATAGCTAAGATGTGACCCTCTCCTCGTCACCCTCTGCAAGTACAAGATCCTCTACTCGGTGCCCTCTGCAAGTGCAAATAACGATCTTAAAACTTGTTTATAAAAACAATGGCCCATTGTACATGATGTGCAGGACCCACCATGCTTGACCAGCCCCTTCTTTATACTTTCTGTCCATCCATATTGAAACCAATAACCCCGACCCAGCTTCTTCGTCCATCAATGACCCATCATCCGGGCCCTGCAGGGTCAGTCTTGTCCCCTCATATCGCCACTTTCCTTTAGCACTCTGCGCTCCCATCACCGTGTGATTGCAGCTGGCACAAAACACTCAACTTTGTCACGAATCCACGCAATAATTTTTGGCGCGTTAATTCAATTTATGTATCATCACGAGAAGAGAGATGAACCCATACGCTATATAACCCGCGGTGTACGATGCACATATGATATCACTAATAATTATCACATCAAATAGATTTTACAACACTAACGTCAACGTCCCCTCCTCTTGTATTATGCTCCTGTTGATATAGCTAAAGATGTCTACCCTTATGTGCGATAATGGGGCGACCTATCTCAAGAACCACTGCCCCAAACTAGGCATATCTGTACTCATATTGAAATGCAGTTATCATGAATATTCTAATTATGTTTATGAATATGCAACATTTTGAAAATAATTGATAATTTTACTTAAAACATGTCTTTAGCTAGTCTGTTTTACTGGTAGAAGGGTTTAAAGCTGCAATCGATTGGTACAATGTTTTGTGTGTAATATATCGGTGAATCATGGCCCATTCTTGCCGCCAAGCAATTCGCATGTATGTATATAACATCAAGAGGTTGTCACGTCGAACACTGAGTAATTCTGACAAGAAGACGACGCCCAGATCCGGTATAAGTTTTGTTTTAACACTTCTGTACAAAATATTAGGGCTATTTGTTTCAATAACTTGGCTTATTAGCTAAGCATTGGTCTAATTTATTGTTTTCAAATGAAGAATACTATATACTCCTCGTCGTTTCATGTGAGCCTGGGCCTTTTCTATTCGTTTTTTTATTGAGACTTATCAGTATTTTGATCGGAACAGTAGCCAAAAGAAAAAGTAAAAACAACCTAAATAGGTCTATATACTTGAATAACTTTTCCCGTCATTTGATTTCCAAGGCCTATAATACACCATTTTACATTACGAAATAATGTCACTTTAGTGTCTTATCCTTTTTCTTACATAGGTGTTATTGTCACCAAAACTTAATGTTGAATAGGCCTAGCTTATACGTCTGATACAGATCATTAACTTATTTAGTAAATAATAATATTGTTCATATTCATATATCATTCTGAATAGTTTTTATTGAACAGTATGTATGTATTCACCATGTGCAGTAACACGACAAGGGCAGAGGTGACTCTTTTGATTGTATCCAAAAAGATTCTTTATTGCCAGTTTAGAATCATTTGTGAGTTCAATGTCGGAATTTGTTGTTTCATAAACTTGCAATGAATCATGGTGCTAACAACAATAAGGAAGAAAACGGGAGAAAAAAAACCAGAAGCATACAATTCCATAATGTGTTTCTTTCAAACTAATTTGATTGGATCATGTAATGACCATAGTTTGCGTCGTCTAATCAAATAACAACCAATGTATATAATGAAACACTGATTTGATTTACAATAAACTCATGTCTTAACCTGCCCTGGCTGCGACCATTTTTGCCCCAGCTTTCCAGTGTATAAATAGGTAACATTACCAGCTGAGCAGTAAACGCTAATGGACGACCCAATGCGTAATTCCAGAAGCGCTGTAGTGCGTAATTCCAGAAGCCACATTGTACTGCGTGCATGTAAGCACCAGAAGCAGTTCAGGTGCATAGGATGTGGTCGCGGTCTGCTCAGGGGTACGTAAGACCAGTAGCCAAGTTTGTGTCAGTCCATGACCAGCGTTAATAGTCCTGGTGACAGATTGATGGTGTGGTGTTATGATAGGGGATTTGATAGGTATACGAGTGGGTTTGATGATAGGTATTTTGATATGGGTAATGGGACATGCTATTAAGACGTTGCATAGGTGATGATGTATGCCTATCAGCGAGTATAAATCAGAAAACCAATAGTGACATGATCCGATACACCCAAATCAATGGATGGACGGTTTGAATCATGTTTGAATGGACTGTGGTAGAAAAGATGTACAAAAAAGAAAAAGTATAAACCATATGAAAAATGACATTTCAAATAAAATTTCACCGCCAAATATGCTAGATATGTATACTTGTACTTTTTATATACCTACACATACAACCAGTTTGGAACTTTACCAATAAATTTCACCTAGTGCTTTGTGAAATGTATTGGTAACCATATGACTATGAATGATCCATGTTTTGTAACTAACTATAGGCCTACGGTGTATTAATTTTCAATGAATAGGCCTAGATTTTATTAATCATCATAAAACTGAATTTTCCTATGTTTGTTACTGTTAGTACGTACGGTACATACTCCATTATCCCAAATGCAATTTAGTACTTTTGTCGAAAATTTTAATTTTTGAGATCCAAAAACTATTTTGGGTCTAAAATATTTCAATTCCTGATAGGAATCTTGTTTACGCTGGGACTGACCAGAGTAAACAAGACGGGAATTAAACTATTTCTGAATGAGCACCAAAATAATTGTTGGATCTGCAAAAAAGACCCATTTTGATGCAAAATATATGTATCATGACCAATCCTGCATGAATCTATTTCAAGAGCAATTCAGCCTCTCCGCCTATAACTTATTTACAGTCCCTCGTTTCAAAATAAGTTACGGCAAACCCCAAACCGAGCAACTTTTAATTTGACGAACTTGGTATAATAATCTGTCAATAAAACGACCAACGAAAAGTTTTCCGGGGTTGACATGGCGGAGAGGGAAAAAACTCTTTCTGAACAGGTCGGCTTATATTTCTGTCTCCGTCCGCGTTTCTTTGTAGTGTTAAGTTTGTGCCGCTTTGCCAGAGGTCATTTGTACAAGATGAGATCGATCATACAGTGAGGTAGCCCCTGTTTTTTGTGGTCTGTGTCTCCAGGCTGGCCTGGGTCTGATAAATGAACGCGAAAACGAAACGGGAAGTTAGGTGCGCGTAAAGACTTATTTGAACCTGAAAAAGTATCACTTTTTGGCAAAAATTTCTGAAATAAGAACAGGAATTATATTCTGGAATCAAACCTTTCTCATTTTTTTCCTGTTTTAAAATTAATTAAAATCATTATCTGTCGTAATAAAAACGCGAAACTGCATGGTATTTGGCGTATGTCATAATTAGGCCACACTGAAACATTGGCATCATCCTATCGGCCGATATACAGTGTAGTCAGGAGGACCCGGGGGATGCCCCCCCCCCAAATCTTTCAGGGATAACATCGGAGACGGCAAAGAGTACAATGTCATTAAAATGACTAAAAAGGGACAAATAATTGGCAAATGAGGAAGAAAATTTGCCCCCCCCCCCTCACTAAGTAAAATGCTGGCTACACTGATAGTATTTTCGTCCCCATTTGTCATGCAAGGGTCATTACCCGACATGCCCAATTATTATTTAAAATTTCCAATGAATTATGACACTATAGGATTTCAATGTGTGAATAGTAGCCTATAATATTAATGATAATAATGATGAATCGGGCAACTCATAGGTTCTATTATTATTGTTTGCGAAATACTTTATTCAAAGCTTGTGTTTGACAACTTGATGCGTGTCTCCTCTTTTGAGTCAAGAAATTTCTGAGAATCAAACAATGGGCGTAGCTCCATGTTTAAAGTTTTACTCGACTTTTGAGAAATGTGAGAACGAGACTACTGTCTCATCATGAATAGCCAGTTGTTTGTAAAATGTTAGTAAAGTTTATCTTTTTGCTAATGAAATTTTTCGCAGAATATGACAATGGCTTTGTGCCATTGGCCTACGGCTAGGCCTATCGGTTAAAGGAATAAACGGGCTATTCGTATTCATTCACAAACTTAATTTATGTAATATTATCAAAATCGCGTAAATCATGTAAATTATATGAGTTTCATTGATACATCATACATCAAAAACACTAACGATTTCCAGTAATTACAAAAACCCATTAGACACATGATTGCACTCTTAAATGTCTTTATTAATAATTATATGCATATTTGTAGATGATATTCAACAATAAAAATGACTGAAATTGACATTGAGCGTGTTCCGTCAAAAGCAGGTGCTATGCTATAGTTGTAACATTTGGTTTATTTGAAATATTGAAAATTCTATAATAGGTCTGATCATCAGTATTTAGACGAGTTTTGTCTAATAGCTAGAACTTTGAACTTAGAACTTAATTAAAAAAAGTGCGAGTCAGCAAAATTATTACTAACTAGGCCTATAAAGACAAAGTTGATACTAAACTAATACATGATATACTATTTGTAAATTATTGGTGAAGTATGACGTTCTAACAGTCCTGATGAACTTTTAATTTTAGGAGTAATACATGGTATAATAGACAGATAAATTAATGTATAAATAATTGAATATAATTATAGGGCCTTATAAATTTATAAAAATAAAATGAGACATGGATGAATGTATAAATTGTATTAGCTAATTAACTTTTAACGCATTGTAATCATCAACTATACGGTATAAATTAATATTTGATAATACTTAAACCCAAAAGGACCTGTAATTTGTAAAAATATTCTTACAACTGATTAATATTAGCTAAAAGCTAAAACAATACCAAATGACCAACAGAAGGGGAAGGGGCGAGTTTAATCACGTTCCACTTAAGTTGTAGTTTCAGTATTCAGGGTAAGAAGCATTCAATAATAAAATAATAAACATCATGTCAAGCAGGCCCTTTAATTTTAGTTTTTATTACTCTCGAATCTTCATTGCATACAGGGTGTCCCTGAAAGAACTGTATCGTCACAAACTTAATTGTTTGGGTATTTTAACGCCACAACTAAGTATAGCTAAATAACTGGTGTTGTTGAGAAAAAAACCAGCTATCATATACTTTTTGAATTTTGATAATTGACCACACACCGTTCTTGAAATATAAAAATTTTATGAAACTCCCTCATTTTCAAACCTTAAAATGGATTCAAATATCAAACATCTGTATTCGGAGTGCTAATCACTGCGCATCATTAGCGTATGAGGTCTATAGAAAATGAGGTAGTTTCGTCAAATTCTTTTATTTCAAAAACATCAAAATTATTTAGTTATATTTGGTGTATGCCTTAAAATACCGAAAAAAAAATCAGTTCCCGACAATAGTTCTTTCAGGGACACCCTGTATCTGTGTGATTGTACGTTCCACGTACTCACCTGCTCGGTACGTCCTATAACTAGTACGTATGTAATCATTATTGCAATTTGAGACAAGTTTAAAGAAATCCAGGCCAAATTTGCACAAAATTACTAGAAATCAAGAGAAAAATCCGAAACCAATCAATAATAAAGAGGTGAAACCATTGTAAATGTTATCATTCATGGATGCATGCATGCTCACATAAGAGAGACAGGTCTTCCTGACATGCACTATTCAAGTATCGCTATTAACCTGCGCAGAACACGTAATTTTGACAAAATAAAGACAATTGCTTTTTTCTGAGGTTTGTCAGATAACAGTAATTTGCAATATGTGTACGTCCATATCAAAATGATACAATTATCGACTGCTACATAGTACTTGTGTCTCATTTTACATAATAACTAGACCAGACTCATCTCAAGTGGAGGTCACTCCAAATCATCCCAAAGTCACATGGTTTAGGAATGTTCACTGCATTCGGAAACCACGTGCCTTATAAATTTGAAGGTGATGTGAAGTGAGCTCCACTTGAGATGAGTCTGGTATCTATTCCTAGCTATTATGTAAAATGAGACACATGTAGCAGCCGACAAGTGCAATCTTAATTGACTAGCTTCGTTGACCACGAACATTATTTAGCAAAGTATAGCAAATTTCCATGTGTGATGTAGCACAATTTCGTATTGCATCATGGGAAGACATGATTTCTGCTGTGATGCCCGCATATATACCGACATGCTTTTAGATTTCAAGACATTTTGAATACGTTTTAGCCCACTGGTGCAATCCAAGTTTATGCACTAATTGGTATCATATAGAAGTAGTATTGATTTTTATGATGGTAGCTTAATTAGGAGTTGCGCCCTTGGTAGAATTATTAAGTGACCTGTTTCTTGGTCTTGATGTGACATGTTAAGACGTGTAATTGCAGGTCTTTGATCTTAGGGTGGCCTTCCATGTTATTAACTTCTTTGTCTCCGCCTCCGCTGTCCTCCTACTCCTACTTCTCCTCCTCTTCCTTCCTCTTCTTCTCCTCCTCCTTCTCCTCATCCTCCTCCTCCTCATTCCTCTTCTTCTCCTCCTACCCCTTCTCCTCCTCCTCCTTCCACTTCTTCTTCTCCTCTTCCTCCTCCTCCTTCTCCTCCAGGCCTCCGTCTCCTCCTCCTTCTCCCCGGGGCCTTCTCCTCCTCCTCCTTCTCCTCCTCCTCCTTCTCAGTAGTCCTCTTCTCCTGCTCCTCCTTCTCCTCACCCTTCTCTTAGCCTCCTCCTCCTTACCTCCTCCTTTTCATAACTGACATTAGCATCTTCGACCTTGACATATTTATAACCTATAAATCTTTTTCTCCAGCTTTGTCACAATGCAATACTCATAAATATCTTTCAAGTGCATGTATTAATAATCATCACCGTTTAATATATCTCAATTAGTATTAACACGTACGAATCAACCGATTATAAATTAAGCGTACTTTATTTTTGATGATGAAAACCACAACGATGAAGATGAAGAGGACGATTAGGGCGATTAATGTCTGTATAAATAAATAGGTCAAGTTCAGTTGTTTCATTACGATACAGCCTACTGTTAATAGTTGCTTTTAGCATTTTTTGCTATCTTCAGTAGATAGCAATGACTACACGTACAAGCGATGGGCAAATAATGCCCATTTCTCTTTCAATCTAAAACACAAGATGTGTGCGGATACGAATACAGATCCAAATATTCATACCTTAATTTTCTGACTGTAATATTATGTTACCCAGGTTATAAGTTATCAGTGATCGTTGCTTAATGACATGGCTATCTTCAGTAGATAGCATACGTGTATCATGCATGCGTATACTGTATATGTTTGGGTGCATGCGTACATACAAACCCTGTGTATGTACATTATTCGTCGCGTTCTTTGTAAACTTGCCTTTTTGTTCGGTAGTTTTTTCATAAGCAGACGATTTTATGCCAAATTGTCTAACTTCCAACATGTCAAAGTTTCTGCAAAGTTTACTTCGGTTTAGATGCCACTTGGGTATTTACTGACCACGCAGTAAACAACCGGTAACTTGGGGTTCAGTCCCTGTACAGGTGCCCAACAAAACGAACTCACCTCATTTCAGCGATAGTATACGGCAAACATTTTAAACCCAAAAGGACCTTTGCTTATGTTTACCAAGTTTTTTTTACAACGCCGAGCCTCGTCCTCCAAAAAGTTTTCAAAATATTCACTGATATATCTACAAAGTTGGTAATTTTAACTTATTAACAATGTATTTGGAGTCTGCATGAAAAATTTACTTAAACGAGTACAAACAAGCCTAGTATTGTTTCAGTGGTTCTTGAGGTAGACTTTCATATTTTGCCAAAAATAAGTTATGTTTGCTTTGCCTTTTCATAAACCGAAGCCAGGGGTTAATGATACGAGCCATGTTTTTCCGAGCTTCGGTTCTCACGAGGTCAGCCCAAGTATTCCAACCTTCGGTTCTATAGAAATCAGCAACAAATAAACCCGCGGGGACCAGAGCTGAGCATACAAATCGTGTTTTAAAAAACTATCCCGCGACTTATTTCTTTCCTTCAAATTTGATCACGCCGTACGTAATAATTACACAAGTCGTTCCATTCAAATCATCAGGGGAATTACATCAAACTTTCTATTCACAAATAATGCTTTTAAAGCATCCGCGGTGCGTGTGTTAAATGAAATAAAAGTTTTAAATTGAGAGGAAAAAATTAGAAAATATTGACTACTTTTTTTCGAAAATAAATATGGTTGAATAATGCTTGGTCCAGTGGGGATATTTATCAAGAAAATTTGATTTGGTTTGGCAGGGTGTGATATGAAGGTATCCGTTCCATAGACTCGTTGTAATCACCGCATAATGTAAAAATAATGAAAAAAGGTGATTATAATCGCATGCAACCTATCTTGTAATGCAATGGGATGCTTGAGAGTTGAAGTTCTGTAAATTAACTCTTTTAAGAGTTGAATTGTATTCCAACGAGTCACATGATCCTTCGTAACTAACTCTATAGTTTTAAGAGTTGAATTGTATTCCAACGAGTCACAGGATCCTTCTTAACTAACTCTTTTAAGTTGAATTGTATTCCAATGAGTCACAGGATTCTTCATAACTAACTCTATAGTTTTAAAGAGTTGAATTGCATTCCAACGAGTCACAGGATCCTTCATAACTAACTCTATATTTTAAGAGTTGAATTGTATTCCAACGAGTCAAAGGATCCTTCTTAACTAACTCTATAGTTTTAAGCGTTGAATTGTTTTCCAACGAGTCACAGGTTCCTTCTTAACTAACTCTTTTAAGTTGAATTGTATTCCAATGAGTCACAGGATCCTTCTTAACTAACTCTGTTAAGAGTTGAATTGTATTCCAACGAGTCACACGATCCTTCTTAACTAACTCTTTTAACACTGTTTAATAGTTGAATTGTATTCCAACTAGTCACAGGATCCTACATGATTATGGCAATGATTTTTTTAAAGGGCAAATGATTTGCATTTGGGTTCCAAAATTATGTACTGAATGAGTAAATTTATTTTTTCTAGCGGTGAGTCAAGGGAGTACAAAGAGGACATGTGCAATCGAGGAAATTAACACAATATTTCCTCAGATCAGAATAGTGTTTCCTGATGATTTCTGGTGATTTGAGCCATCTAAGATTATTATTAACCTTCTTGCATAATGGCAAATGCCATACCATTTTGTATGTAATATAAATTCAGCCATAAATTAAAGTTCCCGATACTTGAAAGTAAATTACACCGTTTTTTAACACTTAACATGCATGCATAATTCAATGAATTCTTTAATTTGTTTTATGAAATGCAATGGATGTATAAAAACACGCTGAATGAGTAAAACAAAACAATATTTAGATTAACGAAATCAAATATTACTTTCATTTTCTCTCATGGTACGCCCGGTTCTTGCGCATGAGTACATGTAACTGATTCCGTTTTTCTTGTGCAGCACCTCTCAAATCTGCTCGTCAATGCAGTGTTTCAAGTTTAAATAAGTCAAAATGACTAATGCCACTGAGCTCATTAAATCATCATTTACTAGATGCATACGTGAGATATTCTCTTATTTTATAATGGTCAGTGTATCGGTATTTCTATAACACGACCTCTAATGACCCACAGACCTCAAAATACAGCAGACACCTTGCAAACAATTCAATGCATACATCATGAATAGAATTCATTATAGCCCAGCAAAACCACGACGAAACTCCCTGATTCATCTAATTAATCTACGCTTGATTTCTTCTCAAAGAATAACCCTAAGTATTCCGACTAGATTCCAGGGGTACTCTCGGGTACTTACCAAGTCCTTCACGGCTCCGTTATTCTATTCATTAAATTGATCTTTTACTCAAAAACTTGCGGTTTTTAGTACTTATACTAAAAACACCCCAATTTTCCATAACTATGGACGTCAAGATTTATGAGATAACGAGGTTTGGTAAAATCCGTTGCATGAAAGTTAACCCCTTTACTGCTGAATGCTTGTTAACGTCGTCATCTCATGATATAGGTCCAATGATTTCACAAGTTTTCTAAAAATATCAGAATTTTAAATTTTCAAAACCATGTTTTGAAGCTATGCATTCATATGAGTGGAAATATGCCTAGCTTTTGGTTCAGTGAAAAACTGATATAGCTTTTGAAAGTTTCTGCAGGAAGGTAACACTATATATAATGCAAAGTTCTGAACTAAGATTTGGAATCGAATTCGACTGATACATTTTGTTCAGTGACTAGGTGGGTGATCTATTTTGATTTTTGGTCTCATTCATCCGATTATTTTGCAGAACATACAGTTTGCATCGAAAAAGGAGATTAAAATACTCCGCATGCCCTGTGCAACAAGTCATGAAATATCACGTTTTCATTTTATCATGTATGGCATAAACACGACCATTCATCATTTAAGTTAACCTTAAAAATCATATAAGGTCAACATGCAAAGTGATAATTATAGGTCTGCATTATTTTCACGATGATATTTGTCTGTATAGCGAGTTTCATCAAAATGTTTGCTAACCTTGTTTATCATTTTTGATACCATTCAAAATTTCGGATAGCCTTCATTTTTGTCATTTATTGTGAGTAATTTGTTCACAAACAGGTGTGGAACCATTCGGCAAAATTTTTATTATTATTATTATTAGTTTTCTAAATCCAGTGCTTATATTTTGAGCAAACATTTTTGCAAAACATTTTGTCAACAGTTCATAATATATTTTGTAGAATGTTTTGCATCACATTTTCAAAAATGTTATTAAAACGGTTTTATACCCTTTCTGCCAAACCCGACAGCTAAACCTTTTCTGTAAAATGTGTGTTTGCTGCGATTTCATGTCATAAAACGTAAACAGTTCCAAAGCTAGGCCTATATAATGCAAGTTAAATTTTGTTGTTTGTTTGTTTGTTTATTTATTTAGCAATTTTTTAAGATTAAAATGTTACAACTTATAATTTACCAAAAGACGTATCTTGTGTATTGTAAGGCCGTATTACAAGTGTTATGTTAATCATGTTGATACTCTTGTAAATCTCAAAATACGAGTAAAATTTTAGACACCATGTAAGAAATCAATGGTCACAACCTGTGTGTCCTTGTCCTATATATTTTTTGTGAAAAACATGTCAATATCAGTGATTTATATCCTATGAACTATGACATCGTTCTGATTAAAAGTTCAATCAACAAAATCATCAAAATAAAACGACTGATATACAATGGAGACTAATCTATTGAAAAGAGACAGACATGATGAAACGGGAATCGTTTTGACGTAGCGGTTTATATTGTGCATTAATTGAGCCGGGATAATAAGTTTTAGAATCATGACAATGTGTATCTTTTACGCTCGTTCATTTTATTATATTAGTTTGTGAAAGTTAAATTAAGTTTGATTGTGTACTTTGTAGCATTCGATAATCGAGTTTAACAATATTTTGCTTAATTATTTAACTTACCAGGAAGCATACTATGCGGCAGGATTCACCAAAACTAATATTTAATGACAGTTGTGATTTCAGTCTGACCAATGACGTATGAACTATAAAGTTTAATTATGCTTATATTTGTCATGTTTGCCTACGATTTCGATCAGTATAATACCGGTAGCAATGTCATGAATGCCTATATAGCTCTTTCCAGGCATGTGAATTTCTTCTGTTAAAGGAGTATTTCGTGATCCTAGCATCCTCTATTTATGTCATTTTTCAATAGAGATCCACGAAAAAACCTATTCCCAAAATTTCAGTTAATTCCGATTTTGCGTTTGCGAGTTATGCATGATTATGTGTATTACACTGCTCCATAGACAATGCGTTGTAATTTCGTTCTGCCGTTCTGGTGCTAAAATTCAAATTTCACGATATCTTTGCTAAACGAATTAATCTGCAAGAAATATTTTGTACATAAACATTACGTAGCCAGAGGTTTCCAGTGATATAAAAATCTCAACTTTGTTTGATAAAAAGTGGGGGGAAGAGGCTGTGGATCACGAAATGCCCTTTTAAAATCCAAGTTATATTTGCTTCGTTAGAAAATTTATTTCAAGAATGTCGTGGCAGTTTTCATGTTATTTTTCACGGTTTTTTCCTCATTTACTACATTTTTTTTGTAGCCCATTTGAGGCCGTGTCTTTGGACACTATTGACCCAGCATAATTGCCAATATTACAAGGTAAACTTTCTGTGTCTTTTCCCTGCCGGCCTAGATGGTTATACCAAGCCAATTTTTTTTCAGGAGAAACCCGCGGGGTGAGCAAAATCCAAATATTGGTACCACTTTACCTGAGTCTGGCCGCGTCCGTCCGTCTTGAGTTTTGTGGTGTATAATCACCTCCGGCCTGAAACTAAAACTTTGCAAATTCATTGGGTAGCTTTTGCAAACTCAGCCAATATCGACAACTTTTAGGTGTTTCACAAAAGCGATTTTACAGGCATGGGCACTAACTTAAATATAAATTGAACACAATAATTATAGCGACCGTCTTCACGGAAGATATACAATATTATTAGAACCAACTTGAAAATTTGGTATGGTCAAACGACCGCATTGCCCAGTACGCGAATCTCGACTTGCGCACGTAAAGGGTAAAATGTCCACTCTTACGATATTTTTTAACCCCAAATTTTTTTGAGGTGCCAAATAAAATAAGATGAGAAGTAAGCACTGGAGGGATAATTCTTGAAGAGCTTTACATAGGTAATTGAGTTGCTTTGTTGATGCCGCTGGCGATGAAATCAATTCAATAGAACCCTCATCAATAATCACGCGGAATGGATCCAAATCTAGTGACTATATTGAACAAAATAAGGATAAAGTCGCTAAAGTCACTCTGCTCTGCATGCTAGCCATAGGCTTCAACATAAAAAGTCCAAGTTTTTAAATAGGCTATTTTATCTTTAATATCAAGAGCTATCTTAAGAACCACTGAACCAATACTAGGCTTGTTTGTACTCAATTTAATGCTTTTGTCATGCTGATTACAAATATGGTCATGAAAATTTATAATAGAGGCCGTCAGTGTGACGTCATATGCCGCCATCTTGTGGGTACAGACTGCGATTGTCGTTCGATCTCCATGCGTGAACAGCAAAATCACCGTGGTGATGCGTGATAACAGCTGCGTGGCAAGCTGCGACCTGCGCGTAGTGTCCGACGCAGAATCCCGCGTATCATTTGTACCCACAAGATGGCGAAAGGCTGACGGCCTCTATTCTGAAATTTTTGACAAATTTAAACAAAATTTGAAACTTGTCGTCTGCAGTCGACACCCGCGCGCGTCGCGTGGAGAGAGTTAAGTTAAATGCTGATTTTGGTATATTCACGTCCTGTTGTTTTTAAGTGTTTTTATTGCTATATAATTTGCCAGTGTATCTTGACCATTATGTGTTCTATTTTGAAAAGAGTTAAAACTGCAGCAGATATAAAATCTTATCTAAAAATGGAAAATGTTAAAGTTTGAAATATCCCGACTTTGTGCTCTTTTGACGTGTTTGGTAGAACCTACTCGAAGACCCTGGGATTTGGCTGCAGGGTCGCACTACCAACACGATTAGTTTGATTTTTATTCAGGATGTGTTAAAATTCACCGCAAAATCTATTTTTTTTGGAAGAAAAATAATACTATAAAATTGAAATCTTCTCTAAGTATCGTGGGTTTAGCATGTTTATTATTAGGTGTCGAGTTAGTGTGTTGGAATTTCGAGTCGTGTAGCTAAAATTTGCTCACATGAATTTGTCAAAATGAATTTGATAGACGTTTAACGCGATTATCGTACTTGTAACTGCTGAACATAATAGAATAGACCGAGTAGCAGAAATGGACTTATTTTAAGTCAGCATTTAAACTTAATCTTCAATTGAATTAAGTTCTCTAAATAACCAAATTTGATTTAAACGTCTCCTGAGCTGCGGGTTCTCTGGGCTGTCTTAAAAGTTGATATGATCAAATGTAATAGATCACTCTAAGAAATAAAGGTTCTAAATTAGAACTTTCTTGTCCTCTCAGGAACACCCTCGCTCTAGAACCTCTAAAAAGGGTTCTTTAATTTTAGAAAACCCTTAAATGTTCTCTAAAGAACAGACAATGGTTCTGACATGTATTGGAACCATTTTTGTTTCTTTTTAGAACCTCTAAGGGTTCTTCCGAGAGCACAACTTTAGAACCTTTATTTTATAGAGTGTACACTACAATGAATACTCCAGTGTCTCCAATGGAATGAAAATTCACTCTTTTGAGAGTGAATTGTACTCCTTCACGCTTTCAGGAGTGAATTGTACTCCTTCACGCTTTCAGGAGTGAATTGTACTCCTTCACGCTGTCAGGAGTGAATTGTACTCCTTCAAGATTTCAGGAGTGAATTGTACTCCTTCACGCTGTCAGGAGTGAATTGTAGGCCTACTCCTTCACGCTGTCAGGAGTGAATTGTACTCCTTCACGCTTTCAGGAGTGAATTGTACTCCTTCACGCTTTCAGGAGTGAATTGTACTCCTTCACGCTTTCAGGAGTGAATTGTACTCCTTCACGCTTTCAGGAGTGAATTGTACTCCTTCACGCTTTCAGGAGTGAATTGTACTCCTTCACGCTGTCAGGAGTGAATTGTAGGCCTACTCCTTCACGCTGTCAGGAGTGAATTGTACTCCTTCACGCTTTCAGGAGTGAACTGTACTCCTTCACGCTTTCATGAGTGAATTGTACTCCTTCACGCTTTCAGGAGTGAATTGTACTCCTTCACGCTTTCAGGAGTGAATTGTACTCCTTCACGCTGTCAGGAGTGAATTGTAGGCCTACTCCTTCACGCTGTCAGGAGTGAATTGTACTCCTTCACGCTTTCAGGAGTGAATTGTACTCCTTCACGCTTTCAGGAGGGAATTGTACTCCTTCACGCTGTCAGGAGTGAATTGTACTCCTTCACGCTTTCAGGAGTGAATTGTACTCCTTCACGCTTTCAGGAGTGAATTGTACTCCTTCACGCTTTGAATTGTACTCCTTCACGCTTTCAGGAGTGAATTGTACTCCTTCACGCTTTCAGGACTGAATTGTACGACTTCACGCTTTCAGGAGGGAATTGTACTCCTTCACGCTGTCAGGAGTGAATTGTACTCCTTCACGCTGTCAGGAGTGAATTGCCGCTCCAGAGTAAATTAATACACTCTTGCCAGCGTAAATTACTCTTTTTAGAGTTAATTGCACTCTTTCCAGAGTGAAATTTACTCAATTTGTCATCACTGCATTAGCGTGATCATAGTATATAGAAAACTTGGCGTATTTTTGAAAACAATATCTGGTCAGATGGGGTCAGCAAAGTTGTGTCAGCAAAGTATGGGGACCGAATGGCCGGTTTTGATTGTTTTTTTGTTTTGTTTTATTTCTTCTTTTGCCTGGCCTAGCTCATTCAGTGGATGTTTTAAGGTATCCTAGCCCTGTTCTGCACGAGGCCTGTACCTCTTACCATGTTAGACGGTGAACGTGTAGGGTAGGGTATAAAAATCCTATGTGGGCATGTGGCTGACTTGAGTTGACACTATAATGTAATAGCCCCAATTGATGTTCTTTAATAAAGGCATATAATATCGACATAATCTACTTTCTTGCTTTTGGATTACAACTATATATGTACAGATATTGCTAACTACATGGATGACCTAACCCGACTCGCGCATGAAATATAAAGTGTAAAAATTAAAATTGCAAAGGTGTAAAAATTGTACATATGCCTTTTATACCATTCGTCCAATAAGCCTCACAACCTTTCAACACGGTAAGCCAATATTGTTCTTGACTATTACTTACACAGTAAGGATATTCAGTGTTTTGGTATTTTACACAAATTGTGAAAGCATTCGGTGTGTGTAATTTGCAAACATGGTTTGATAACAACAGGCTCCATCTTACACCTTGAATAAATACAAATGCATGGTTTACAGAAAGAAAAATAGAAGTATAGAAAATGAGGTAATTCAGCGAATTGATTAGTCCGTGCCACAAAAGTACAGGTATACACGTGGATGTATGCTGATTTCTTGCACCATATAACACAGCTGGTATCGATAAAGGCATATTAAAGACAGAAATATAAACAAATGGCAAAAAATAACAACACCAGCAACAACAATAAATAGAAACGGAAACAAATGTATAAAAACATCTTTTATAGCATTTTGTGATTAGAATTGCTCTTTTAGAAACATCATTTCTGAACAGAAAACGCAGAAGTAAAAAAACAACAAACAATGACAACAACAGCAAAAAAAACCCCTTAAAAACCAGTAACATAAGGTAAACAAGCGATCAAACACAACCCAACAAACAAACAGACAATGTTAAAGTAAGAAACTTTTGTAAAAGAAGTAAGAAATCAATCAAAGAGGCAAACGAATTACATCAACAATCCAAACAAGACGATTCGCAAAATATGAAGTTAGCTTTTGGCTTTAACTTCAAATGTGAAGTTATACAGCTTTGACTTTTTAACTTCCAATATGAAATTAGCGTTGGCTTTTTTTATTTGAAGTTAAAACTTCAAATAATGCAGTTAGAGTTTGGTACTCTCTAAACGACTATTTCTAAATTTGCTTGTAATTTTGTTCGCTGTTGTCACTCTACATCGCATGCAAGACGATACATGTATTTTACCTTTCCCCGATATGCGTTTTCATAGGCAAACTTCCATTGATGAATTAAGTTGCACACACCGTTAAAATACGGTTTAATGTTAGCAACTATTTTAAACTGTTGCGATTTGGTAGTTCACAGCATCCTGAGGCGCGAATGGTAGTGAGCTTTGGGGAAAATTGCATTGAGCATTTCATAGCGAGTGTGTAGAAGATATCACAGATATACTTTATGGTTATTGAGTTATGTTGTAAAGAGGGCTGAATCACTTTTGTAAAACGTACATAACTCATTCACAACTCAAGCAAGTTTTCAAAGTATATGATGTAGAATAAACTTATGCAAAACACCAGTGTTATTTTTCAATAATATATTGATTTAGATAATTTTTTGGTTGCTTCGACCAACATTACCTATTCTACTCTTAAGCAACTGTTCAGTTTACCTGGGTTGTTTAAACTTAAACATGGTTTTAACAGTGTATGGTCAATTTGGACTGTAAATTATAGGGCAACACGTCTCATTGCTCTGAAATGAAATAGTTCAGAAGCAACTGAAGTCTTTTTTTTATTTTTTATGTCAAGACATATGAAGGCATTAACAGCTGACGGGTTGGCGCCGAGATAGCTATTAACCTCCTTTTTGAAGCTGGTCCGTTTCACAATTCCAGGAATGTGAGGCAGGAGTGAATTCTATGTGCGGGCTGTAGATGGAATGAAAGACCGCTCATGACTAAAGGTTAGATCTTGGAATTTGAACTGCAAGGTCGTGAGATCTAACTGAGCGGCGAAGGCGAGGGTCAGTCTGGAGCTGGTCCGGAAGTAGTTGGCATAGTAATTCAGGGGCATTCCCGTAGCATCCCCTTTGCATTCTTCGGCTTCCATGTTATGAAGTTACAAGCCTAAAACAGTATGAATTAACCAGGGCAGAAATGTCGGGTTCATATGTGGCTGGTATATATTTATGAAAGCACAGTAAGCTGCGCATGCATCCAACACAATTTATTTGTATTATGCTAAGTTAAGTTTTATTTGTAGCCGACTTTTACGGTGAACTGAATCAAAAGAAGCGGTGCTTTTCGCTCGTCACTCACTCGGTCATAATGAAGTCTAATAATTATTTCGAGTCTACAAAATGACAATGTGTTTATTGTATTCGTGCAAACGTTGTGATGAACAGTAATATTAGCCACAAGTTCATAGAACGAATAAAAGAAATATTTATTTATTTTTGAAGATAATTCACACATTTAAACAACAAATGAATGATTTTGACTGAATCATGCGACTGTTGACCTGCTTACATTGTATATAAAACTAAAATGGCCTGAGTATTAATAGCTATGAACCATACATGTATCCAGGGATGGTAGTTTTTCTAAAGTCCTTGACAAGACCGTATTGGGTTTTTAACACATTCATTTCACTTTTGTTGCTGACAAGTTTGAAGGAACATTGTAATTTTGTCATAACTCCACGTTGTGACCTGCTCATCCATTTTGATAAATAAACTTTGACCACTAATACATTTATGCTCGATAGAGGGCATACTTTCAGATTAACGATGTGCAGTTGGCCTAAATTCGGCAAATGTATTATGTGCAATGTTCCTGTCGCAGTAAGTGGTTGTTTTAAGCGGCTTTTAGGGATAATGTAACGGGTTGGTTGTAAGGTTTATTTAAAGCTATAGGGTTAGAAATATTATAAAGATTATGAAAGTATACAAATGTAGGCGTAGGCATATTAAAATACATTCCTATAGGACTATAAACTAGTCACATCTCCACAATGATTGTCACTGCACCCATTGTTGTGTTCAAAGTCTTGTGGCTCTACAGGGGCGCTCATATTTAGTGAGACCCGGGTTCAAATCCCGGCTTGACTTCACAGCAATAAAAGCAGTGACGGACACTTTAGATTTCAGACAACTTCGTCTTAAAAGGCAGTTGTCAGGTCACAGAAATGCATGAAAATGAAGTAAATAGTGTCGTATTTCCTTTAATTATTCACACCCGATATACAAAAGTAGCCTATACCACCTGTAAGGAAAGGACGAGAGTCAAGAACATATAATCACAGATTTAGTGTCAAAAATATTCGTTTTGGAGAAGTTCACAAAAGTGCATTTTTGGTCTTAATTTTTTAGGACGCATAAAAGATTTACACGTTCAAAATTTGGTCTTTTAAAAATCTAAATACGCCTACTGCAGTCTAGGGGCTTTTATTTTTCATTTACCGGATATCGATCTTATACTTTTGGACTCGTTTACCAAATAAGCCAATGTTTTGACTAGAAATGACCTTTTTAGATAAAATGTTGGTTTTTTTGTCTTATTTTACTTGATTGTCATCATGCAGGGTTATGGCATGCATAGGCCTATATCTAATAATAAACATTTCCTTATAAAAATGACCACACGCATGGCAGTGGATGTTATTAATAATTGATTATAATTAGTTCTAATGATGAAACCAACAAAAATCCTAACTATTATTGTGCTCAAGGTGAAGCGGAGGTGCCGCCGGACAATAGGAATCCTAATAACGATGACAATGGCTTCTTGTGAAACTAGGCATGACAAAAACTCTGGCATAAAGCATGCAAGATTACGGTCAAGGATAGTGGCACAATGCTGAAATGAATAAGGAAATTACAAACCTGAGCTGTGGTTTCTACCATCATTGGCGATGACCATCACCAGAGTGACGTTTGCTTCTGGACAAAGAATTCGCTGCAGAAGTGATAATGTAACAGGATCATCTACCATAGCAATATGTTAAAACAATTTTTGAATATATCGCCCTGCACTACAAGCAGGTTGCACTCATCACCTGTGGATGTCTGCAATCATAGATTGAATACAATGCCACTCTTTTCAAAGCTACTAATCTTACAGGTGCGAGTGACCAGCATGATATGAAGATTCTATAAAATTACGAACCAGTTCTTTATCTCTGTTCTTTGACATCATTTGGTCAATGCAGAGGTACCGCATGAACGGACTAATGCAGTGCGATAAATTCAAAAATTGTTTAAATCTATATGGTAATTAATCCTGTCAAATCATCACTTCTACGGCGAATAGAACACCGAACACCATGAACAGAGAAGAGGGGATACATTAACTTAGTCACGTATGCCCCGTCAGTTGGTGGAGATAACTTGGGACCGACGTGAGCATCACTTTGATGATTGCCATTGCCCAAGATGGTCGAAACTGCTAACACAAAGTGTTCTCGAACAAAAGAAATATAATAGTGCCGTGCTTTACATAATTGGAACATTAAAGTTCGATCAGCTTTCGATTTCGTTCCTTAGTTGGGTTTTTGATCACCGTTTCTTTAATTTGCAACCAAATTCAACAAATGAAGTCTTAAATCAAAGGCAAAGGGTACTGGGCTGCTGAGTTTGACATAATTATTTGTCTTTGTTTATATACAGAGTTGAGCATAACTGGTACCTTAATTCTTTTGCGGTCTGTAGTCGGCATTGCAATCTTTGAAACAACACGCATTGATGTGAGTTAGCAAACAACATTAAAAATGTAGCATGTAGCAAAGCCACGCTTGTTATTTTCATGTTTAGATAACAGGAAATAAAACGCATGCCTGTCTTATCCGTTATCTTCATTAAATTGTAAACAACAACGAGCCCCCATATCACACAAACATGCTTTTGCTTTCCTTAGTAAACTGAGCTCAAAAAAGAAACTTGTAATTTTTCACAAGGTCATATCTTGAAATCTTGTCTATCAAATTCTACCAAAATTACACACAGGTTTACTTCAATACTCTACTCTTAACACATGTCAGTAACCAAGCAGTTATCCAACTGACACAACAGCAAAATGCACTGACATGGAACAGCTTCCTGGAACACATTCACAGCCCAGCCCTGTTTCATGAAAAAAGTGTATGAAAAGCAGAAAGCAGCACCGTTTTATCATCTGTGCAAGGATCTTGTGTGCATTCTCACAGATTTTTTTGTGCTGGGTGCAAAATGTTAGGCTGTGAAAGTGGAGGAAGTCCAGGAAGCTGTCCCATGACAGTGCATTTTGCTGTTGTGTCAGTTGGAAAACTGCTTGGTTACTGACATGTGTTTTGAGTAGAGTATTAAAGTAATCATGTGTGTAATTTTGGTTCATTTTGATTGACAGTATTTTAAGATATGACCTTGTGATTCGCGCTTTGTAAAAAATTATAAGTTTCTTTTTGAGCTCAGTTTAGATAGCAGCATATTTATATTTAGAGGGTAGATAGCCTACATGGAAAGGCGCACAATCAGGAGAACATAAATACAGACAGAAAGTCTTTTGCAATAAAATAAGCTAAATCGGAATTAAATTTAGCAATACATTATGGCACAGTTTTTGCAGTTTTGGGACATTTTGAAATCTGACCTATAGCGAAAATGTTATATTAGCATAAAATAAATGAACCCCCCCCAAAAAAAAACCCCAACAACCATGGTTATAGTTAACCATATCAGCCGTAGATAGCTACCTCATCATTGCCAATATCAGCAGTAGATAGCTACTTCATCAATACCAATATCAGCAGTATAATATCAGCGGTAGATATTTACTTCATCAATACCGATATCAGCAGTAGATAGCAACTTCATCAATGCCAATATCAGCAGTATATAGCTACCGTACTTCATCATTGCCAATATCAGTAGTAGATAGCTACTTCATCAATACTAATATCAGCAGTATATAGCTACGTCATCAATGCCAATATCAGCAGTAGATAGCTACTTCATCAATACCAATATCAGCTGTAGATAGCTACTTTATCAATACCAATATCAGTAGTAAATAGTTACTTCATCAATACCAATATCAGCGGTAGATAGCTACTTCATCAATACCAATATCAGCCGTAGATAGCTACTTCATCAATACCAATATCAGCAGTAGATAGTTACTTCATATATACCAATATCAGCAGTAGATAGTTACTTCATCAATACCAATATCAGCTGTAGATAGCTACATAGTTACTTCATCAATACCAATATCAGCGGTAGATAGCTACTTCATCAATAACAATATCAGCTGTAGATAGCTACGTCAATACCAATATCAGCTGTAGAAAGCTACTTCGTCAATACCAATATCAGCCGTAGATAGCTACTTCATCAATACCAATATCAGCAGTAGATAGCTACTTCATCAATACCAATGTCAGTAGTTACTTCATCAATACCAATATCAGCGGTAGATAGCTACTTCAATACCAATGTCAGCTGTATATAGATATTTCATCATTGCCAATATCAGCAGTAGATAGCTACTTCATCAATACCAATATCAGCAGTATAATATCAGCGGTAGATATTTACTTATGCCAATATCAGCGGTAGATAGCTACTTCATCAATAACAATATCAGCTGTAGATAGCTACGTCAATACCAATATCAGCCGTAGATAGCTACTTCGTCAATACCAATATCAGCCGTAGATAGCTACTTCATCAATACCAATATCAGCAGTAGATAGCTACTTTATCAATACCAATATCAGTAGTAGATAGTTACTTCATCAATACCAATATCAGCAGTAGATAGTTACTTCATCAATACCAATGTCAGTAGTTACTTCATCAATACCAATATCAGCGGTAGATAGCTACTTCAATACCAATGTCAGTTGTATATAGCTATTTCATCATTGCCAATATCAGCAGTAGATAGCTACTTCATCAATACCAATATCAGCAGTATAATATCAGCGGTAGATATTTACTTATGCCAATATCAGCGGTAGATAGCTACTTCATCAATAACAATATCAGGAAATAAAACGCATGCCTGTCTTATCCGTTATCTTCATTAAATTGTAAACAACAACGAGCCCCCATATCACACAAACATGCTTTTGCTTTCCTTAG
Source organism: Amphiura filiformis (assembly GCF_039555335.1). NCBI lineage: Eukaryota > Metazoa > Echinodermata > Ophiuroidea > Amphilepidida > Amphiuridae > Amphiura > Amphiura filiformis. The sequence continues at coordinate 58,542,949 of NC_092641.1, read as the reverse complement.
TAGATAGCAGCATATTTATATTTAGAGGGTAGATAGCCTACATGGAAAGGCTCACAATCAGGAGAACATAAATACAGACAGAAAGTCTTTTGCAATAAAATAAGCTAAATCGGAATTAAATTTAGCAATACATTATGGCACAGTTTTTGCAGTTTTGGGACATTTTGAAATCTGACCTATAGCGAAAATGTTATATTAGCATACAATAAATGAACCCCCCAAAAAAAAAAACCAACCATGGTTATACTTAACCATATCAGCAGTAAATAGCTACGTCATCAATACCAATATCAGCAGTAGATAGTTACTTCATCAATACCAATATCAGCTGTAGATAGCTACTTCATCAATACCAATATCAGTAGTAGATAACTACTTCATCAATACCAATATCAGTAGTAAATAGTTACTTCATCAATACCGATATCAGCGGTAGATAGCTACTTCATCAATACCAATATCAGCAGTAGATAGTTGCTTCATCAATACCAATATCAGTAGTAGATAACTACTTCATCAATACCAATATCAGCGGTAGATAGTTACTTCATCAATACCAATATCAGCAGTAGATAGTTACTTCATCAATAACAATATCAGCAGTAGATAGTTACTTCATATATACTAATATCAGCAGTAGATAGTTACTTCATCAATACCAATATCAGCTGTAGATAGCTACATAGTTACTTCATCAATACCAATATCAGCGGTAAATAGCTACTTCATCAATAACAATATCAGCTGTAGATAGCTACGTCAATACCAATATCAGCTGTAGAAAGCTACTTCGTCAATACCAATATCAGCAGTAGATAGTTACTTCATCAATACCAATGTCAGTAGTTACTTCATCAATACCAATATCAGCGGTAGATAGCTACTTCAATACCAATGTCAGCTGTATATAGCTATTTCATCATTGCCAATATCAGCAGTAGATAGCTACTTCATCAATACCAATATCAGCAGTATAATATCAGCGGTAGATATTTACTTATGCCAATATCAGCGGTAGATAGCTACTTCATCAATAACAATATCAGCAGTAGATAGCTACTTTATCAATACCAATATCAGTAGTAGATAGTTACTTCATCAATACCAATATCAGCAGTAGATAGTTACTTCATCAATACCAATGTCAGTAGTTACTTCATCAATACCAATATCAGCGGTAGATAGCTACTTCAATACCAATGTCAGTTGTATATAGCTATTTCATCATTGCCAATATCAGCAGTAGATAGCTACTTCATCAATACCAATATCAGCAGTATAATATCAGCGGTAGATATTTACTTATGCCAATATCAGCGGTAGATAGCTACTTCATCAATAACAATATCAGCAGTAGATAGCTACTTTATCAATACCAATATCAGTAGTAGATAGTTACTTCATCAATACCAATATCAGCAGTAGATAGTTACTTCATCAATACCAATGTCAGTAGTTACTTCATCAATACCAATATCAGCGGTAGATAGCTACTTCAATACCAATGTCAGTTGTATATAGCTATTTCATCATTGCCAATATCAGCAGTAGATAGCTACTTCATCAATACCAATATCAGCAGTATAATATCAGCGGTAGATATTTACTTATGCCAATATCAGCGGTAGATAGCTACTTCATCAATAACAATATCAGCTGTAGATAGCTACGTCAATACCAATATCAGCCGTAGATAGCTACTTCGTCAATACCAATATCAGCCGTAGATAGCTACTTCATCAATACCAATATCAGCAGTAGATAGCTACTTTATCAATACCAATATCAGTAGTAGATAGTTACTTCATCAATACCAATATCAGCAGTAGATAGTTACTTCATCAATACCAATGTCAGTAGTTACTTCATCAATACCAATATCAGCGGTAGATAGCTACTTCAATACCAATATCAGCTGTATATAGCTATTTCATCAATACCAATATCAGCAGTAGATAGCTACTTCATCAATGCCAATATCAGCAGTAGATAGTCACTTCATCAATACCAATATCAGTAGTAGATACCTACTTCATCAATACCAATATCAGTGTAGATAGTTACTTCATCAATACCAATATCAGCAGTAGATAGTTACTTCATCAATACCAATATCAGCTGTAGATAGCTACTTCATCAATACCAATATTAGTAGTAGATACCTACTTCATCAATACCAAAATCAGCGGTAGATAGTTACTTCATCAATGCCAATATCAGCAGTAGATACCTACTTCATCAATACCAATATCAGGAGTAGATAGTTACTTCATCAATACCAATATCAGCGGTAGATAGATACGTCATCAATACCAATATCAGCAGTAGATAGTTACTTCATCAATACCAATATCAGTAGTAGATACCTATTTCATCAATACCAATATCAGCGGTAGATAGTTACTTCATCAATGCCAATATCAGCAGTAGATACCTACTTCATCAATACCAATATCAGGAGTAGATAGTTACTTCATCAATACCAATATCAGCAGTAGATAGTTACTTTATCAATACCAATATCAGGAGTGTGAATTTCAAATGGGGTTACATAAATGGATGACTCCATGTGAAATTCACATTCCCTGCGTGGGAGATTAAGGTCATGTCTTCCATAGGGGGTGTATGGATTATACTCAAAATATATATATCCTATACCTCAATGCTAAAGAATCATATGTAACCATGAAGATGAGAAAACAAAGATTATAAAAGGGAAAAGGAGAAGGATGTCAGAATTACAAAAAGAAAACAAAGAAGAATCAGGAGAGAAATCAAAGACAAAAGAGAACGAAAGGAAGAACAAATAAAATTATGTAATCTCGCTGAATGCATACATTGCGTTGATCACATAATAAACAGTACGTGTCTTCCCTGGAGTTACCGTATGACAAGTCATCTATCACACGCCATACAATAAATGACAGATCTCTAGCTCTGCATCTTGTCACCCGTGTAATCCAAATACAGATTCATCTCACCATCGATACTACTAATCAATACCTATATGTGCTTTAAAATGAGAAGCATCTGATTACGGGGAGGGTTTTTGTGTGACTCAAAAGCGTTAATTGAGGTAAATTGTTCGTGAAGAGATTCATCAGGTTTGTAGATAGTTTTATTTTAGAATTTTCATGTTACATAACAAAATTGTGAACACTGGCCTGACAATTTCGTATGTCATAGGCGACATACTTCTTCATAGTGATTTGTTTCTCATCAACCTCTCTACTGGTTGATGGAAGATATAGGTACAACCATAATACAGGGTCAAAATGAATAACTCTGAACAATAATTACATTTGAAAAACATACTCCTCCTGTGGAAGATATTTCCAAAATCTTCCACAGGGGTAGTGTGGATTTTAAATGGAATAGCCCATTTATCTCATCACTCATCTTCTTTTGCAGACAATAACCTAAACACAAGTTAACATCTTTAGCATAAAAGCTTGTACAAGCTCTCTTTTAATTAAATTTTGTTGTTTAAACGATAACTATATAATAGACAGTAACCGCTTAACGTTTATATCCTTCCCCACAGCGTGGAGAACTTGGAATTGAATCAGCAAACACGAAGAGTCACGTACTGCTACCAGAACGTGTGTTGCGTTTTGTTGCTATGTCCGGCAGTGACCGAACTAAGGAAATGAGTGTAGAAGACACATGAGGACAATGTTATCTGAAAGAGACGGATGTTTGAAGGGTAAACTTGGAAGGCCAATTCATTTTGTTTTCTATAGACCCAAAGACGGGAGCATTCTTTTCATAATATCATTTATCTTAATAATGTTTTCCATGGTGAAGTTACTAACTCAAACAAGTTGTACAAATCTACCTTTTGGGATTCAAAATTCAATCTCTATTTCACGAACTACTGAACTAGTACTAGGCATGTTTTTACTCATTTGAATGTATATTTCATGTATATCATAAATAATTATAAAGTCGGAAAAAGTTGGAATTGTGTAAAATTTGCAATTTCTGGTGATATCCGTTGACAGCTCGTGATAAGGGTTATTGAGACATTTATCTTAACTTAATTGGGAAGACCTTTATTGGCTGGGTTATTAATTTTAGTACCATTCTATTTGTTGGTGTTTAAGGTGTTATCGCATGGGACGTTATTTATCAAATTGTGATTTGTTGATTGTAAGTTTGAGCGGGGTGGATCCCTTTCCAGTATTTCATCGATACCAGTGTCACTTATAACAGTAGCAGATTGCTACACCATCAAATGGTTAGGATATATTAATATGACCACGTAATTGATCAGCAGATAGGATAGCTACTTGATCAATACCAATATCACCAGTAGAAAGCTACTTCATCAATACCAATATCAGGAGTATGTAGCTACTTCATCAATATCAATATCAGCAGTAAATAATTACTTCATCGATACCATAATCAGCAGTAGATAACTACTTCATCAATACCAATATCAGCAGTGGATAGCTACTTCATCAATGCAAATATCAGCAGTAGATAGCTACTTCATCAATACCATATCAGCCGTAGATAGCTACTTCATCAATACCAATATCAGCAGTAGATAGTTACTTCATCAATACCAATATCAGCAGTAGATAGCTACTTCATCAATACCAATATCAGCAGTAGATAGTTACTTCATCAATGCCAATATCAGCGGTAGATAGCTACTTCATCAATACCAATATCAGCCGTAGATAGCTACTTCATCAATACCAATATCAGCAGTAGATAGCTACTTCATCAATACCAATATCAGTAGTAGATAGGAATTTCATCAATACCAATATCAGGAGTATGTAGCTACTTCATCAATATCAATATCAGCAGTAGATAGTTACTTCATCGATACCATATCAGCAGTAGATAGCTACTTCATAAAATACCAATATCAGCAGTAAATAATTACTTCATCGATACCATAATCAGCAGTAGATAACTACTTCATCAATACCAATATCAGCAGTGGATAGCTACTTCATCAATACAAATATCAGCAGTAGATAGCTACTTCATCAATACCATATCAGCAGTAGATAGCTACTTCATCAATACCAATATCAGCAGTAGATAGTTACTTCATCAATACAAATATCAGCAGTAGATAGCTACTTCATCAATACCAATATCAGCAGTAGATAGTTACTTCATCAATGCCAATATCAGCGGTAGATAGCTACTTCATCAATACCAATATCAGCAGTAGATAGTAATTTCATCAATATCAATATCAGCAGTAGATAGTTACTTCATAAATACTAATATCAGCAGGTAGATAATTACTTTATCAATACCAATATCAGCGGTAGATAGCCACTTTACCAATATCAGCAGTAGATAGTTACTTCATCCATACCAAATATCTGCAGTAGATAGTAATTTCATCAATATCAGTATCCTCAGTGGATAAGTACTTCATCAATATTAATATCAGTAGTAGATAGCTACTTCATCAATACCAATATCAGCAGTAGATAGTAATTTCATCAATACCAATATCAGCAGTAGATAGTTACTTCATCAGTACCAATATCAGCAGTAGATAATTACTTCATCTATGCCATATCAGCAATAAATAGCTACTTCATCAATACCAATATCAGCAATAGATACTAGTAGTTACTTCATCAATACCACATCAGCAGTAGATAGCTGCTTCATCAATACCAATATCAGCAGAGTAGATAGTTATTTCATCAATACCAATATCAGCAGTAGATAGCTACTTCATCAATACCAATATCAGCAGTAGATAGCAACTTCATCAATACCAATATCAGCAGTAGATAGTTACTTCATCAATACCAATATCAGCAGTAGATAATTACTTCATCTATGCCATATCAGCAATAAATAGCTACTTCATCAATACCAATATCAGCAATAGATACTAGTAGTTACTTCATCAATACCACATCAGCAGTAGATAGCTGCTTCATCAATACCAATATCAGCAGAGTAGATAGTTATTTCATCAATACCAATATCAGCAGTAGATAGCTACTTCATCAATACCAATATCAGCAGTAGATAGCAACTTCATCAATACCAATATCAGCAGTAGATAGCAACTTCATCAATACCAATATCAGCAGTAGATAGCAACTTCATCAATACCAATATCAGCAGTAGATAGCTACTTCATCAATACCAATATCAGTAGTAGATACCTACTTCGTCAATACCAATATCAGCAGTAGATACCTACTTCATCAATACCAATATCAGCGGTAGATACCTACTTCATCAATACCAATATCAGCAGTAGATACCTACTTCATCAATACCAATATCAGTAGTAGATACCTACTTCATCAATACCAATATCAGCAGTAGATACCTACTTCATCAATACCAATATCAGTAGTAGATACCTACTTCATCAATACCAATATCAGCGGTAGATACCTACTTCATCAATACCAATATCAGCGGTAGATAGTTACTTCATCAATACCAATATCAGCAGTAGATAGCTACTTCATCAATACCAATATCAAATTAGATTGTTACTTCGTCAATACCATATCAGCGGTAGATAGCTAGTTAATCAATGCAGATGTCAGAAGTGAATAACTTCTTCACCAATTATGCATTATGCAGGGGCTATAAATGCTTGGTTTTCTGACTGAATCATAGACTTTGGCAAGTAGTTACTTCATTGATACGAATATCAGGTCCATAATTATAGCTACTTTATATCAATACCAATATCAGCAGTAGATAGTTACTTCAACGCAGTAGATAGCTACTTCATCTGTACCAACATCTGCAGTAGATAGTTTCGTCATCAATACCATATCAAATGTGAATAGCAACTTCATCAATGCCAACATCAGCAGTAGATAGTTATTTCATAAATACCAATATCAGAAGTAGATATTTACTTTATCAATACCAATATATGTAGTAGATAGTTACTTCATCAATACCAATATCAGCGGTAGATAGTTACTTCATCAATCCCAATTCAGCTGTAGATAGCTACTTTATCAATGCCAATTTTATTTATTTATTTATTTATTTATTTATTTATTTATTTATTTATTTATTTATTTATTTATTTATTTATTTATTTATTTATTTATTTATTTATTTATTTATTTATTATTATTATTGATTGATTGATTGATTAATTGATTGATTGATAGCTTGATTGAGTGCATGATTGCACGCAAACAACCACACAATCCAGTGCGTGCTGCATTTATCATGTTTAGAACTGGAAGTACCTTAAAGCCATATTATAACATTATACCCTGCAAAAATCAAGACTCTAGGTGCTGTAGTTTTGTCAAAATCCGAGATTTTGAATAAAACGCCGGAACCGGCGCTTTATTATTACGATGGAATTATTAGTCGAACGCATACACGATGTTCATAACACACAGTACGACACGGCGTGCGGGACGGTGATATACACAACAAAGGGTCGTACCACAACATGACCGAATGAGTGGTACGTATTGGCGACATGTGCGCTGGTAGTAAATTCCAATTTTCTTTGCTTTGCCGTAGTTGTTCGGCTCAAAAATAAAAGGGATATATCTGACAGTAAAAGCTAACATTTTATGGCAAACAAATGCTAATCTATTTTCCTTGACTTGACGAACACAGGAGAGAAGTGGAGAAGGTTAACAATACAGTTACCACCAGAGCCGGTAGAAAAGAGTCTCTCACAACGGTAAACAAGTCTGCAATAACAGATCACGTAGTCGATAAGAACCAAGTTATTGGATGGGGGGACGCTGAGATCATTGGCACGGAACAAGAACGTTTTACACGCTGGATAAAGGAGGCTATAGAAATTAGAAAGAGGAGAGGCACCACCATGAACAGAGACGACGGACAGTATCAACTCTCACACATCTTTGATGAGTTTCTAGAACTGGGTTCAAGAAAATCCCCAGATGGAAAATCAACTGGCAACACCAAGACCTACGCTGGAGATACATCTAGCGTCGGTTGCCAGTAGGAATCACTCATCATCAAGTGTTGACAAAGGCAACAGTGTTGCTGAAACGTACACAAAGTAAGTGCAATTTCTGGATCAGATATCAAGAACTTTGGTTACTGAGTTTACTCTACCGATCCTGATGAATTTATTCTACCAAAATCAAGTGCTAGTTTAGGTACATTTATAGTTAACCTACTTGACGCCGCCAAGAGCGACGGAAATAGACTGTCAATCACAGCACGGTCGCTTTATAATGGCGATAACCTCGACCCTGTGAAATTTGCTCTATTTGTTTTCGGTAATGTGACCTTAGTAGCCTGAGGCTGGGATACTATATGAGCTCTACAGTAGTATATGACTTGCCGTTATAAGTCTACAATCAACAGGTGTGAAAGCCTAATGGATGCTAGATGACGTCATACATGTATATATCCATATACACAACCACCCCTACATAGTAAATATCAACATCCACACACCCACCCCTTACAAACGCCGGTACACACCCCCACCTACATACCCTTATACACCTCTTACGCAACCCCAGCACACCCCACCAACAAAGTCCCCAGCACATCACATGATCACAGATTGTTACCAATGTACTTTCAACACATCTTGAAACATTGCTGATTTTAAATACCACCAGAATTCTAGACTGAAAAACTAAAGCAACCCAAAAACACGAGGGAGAAGTATATGATTTTGTACAAGACTTTAAGAAAAAAAGAAAATATGTTTAAAAATAAAATGATTAAATAAGTAAATAGATAATAAATACATAATCAATAAATCAATCAATTAACCAACCAATCAATTAACCAACGTATCAATCAATCAATCAATCAATCAATCAATCAATTAATCAATCAATCGATCGATCGATCAATCAATCAATCAATCAATCAATCAATCAATCAATCAATCATCAATCACTCAATCACTCAATCAATCAATCACACAATCAATCAATCAATCAATCAATCTTGTGTTTCATTGTTTCCAACATCAAGACCTGGTACAGTAACTTGCCCTTTGGGGTCACTTGCGTCCTGAGCCTGATCATCAAGATCGTTGCACATTTGGTCAATTTTACTTTTAATATAAAACCAATTTCCGACTTAGATATAATAATGTAACGAAATTCAATATAATAAAATAGATTGAATTTTGTGATTTTGAAATCCGCCCACTTAATGACCGATTGATAGTTACCAATATAAACTCAGTTATCAAAACATAATGATATTATACATATCGACCATCGCTCTTGATCGTTTTTAGCCTCCCAATGTTCGGCCCATATCCACCACAATTGAATAAAGTGTTTATCTTGGAACCTTTTCTCAGTCGCGTATGAAATACTACGAGAGGAAATTACTCCCAAAAGTAACAAAGCACATCACTTTTATCTCAAATTTAGCTTTTCTAGTGTCAGAGCGTGAGACATCAAGCAATCGATACGAAGCGAAAAAACGCAAAAAATGATACCAAGCTTTTATGATTTTACTCTTGCAAATAATTTAGTAGCGTTTCCAAAACCAAATATCTAATTCTGATGTTTCCATGGTAACGTGATTGATACTATTTAACGCAGCTTTGGTGTTATTCAGTTTATCATTTGAGTCGTAAAACTGGGTAAAATGGAGCATTTATCGGTTATTATTCGTGGGTTTTTATGACTTTTCTGAGGCTTTGTTATAGAGTTTTCAACAAAAGTGTTAATATAGGTGCTTGGAGTTTGTTTTGTTATCACGAGCGAGTGTGTGGTGTTTTGAAATTGTAACACATTAAAGCAGCAGCGGAGATGGCAAAATGATTTTAATGAAATAATTGGTAAAAATACAGGTAAATATTGAGTTTCTTTAACTGAGGCTAGAGAATGCGGATCAATTTCTGCCTTCGTGAGCAATTATTTACCACTGAAGTATAAAATTATGAGGAACGCATAGTTTTATTCATAAGCATCGAAAGCAGGTTCAAGCTAATAAGTTCAAACGGTACAAAAATGTATCATATCATGAAAAGTAGGCTACGATGGGTATCATTTATTTGCCTGTCAAGGTGTCTGTCTGTATGTCTGTCGAACTATCCGTAAGTTTACTTTCTTTTACTGTTTCGTCGTTTTTCCCAGCTAAACTCTAATTTCTTATTAAAGGAAGGTGACCTGATATATTTGGAAAATAAAATTCTTTAAAACTTGCGTGTAACATAAAAATGTCATCCCTTTCAAGCACTCATGCAAAAATAACATGTAAATGTTTTTTGTAAATGTGACTAATTCCTAATGGAATTACCGACATTTATACAGCGTGATATTGGTAGTCTACAGTGTTTTTGTTAATGATAATCATCATGATCATGTAATATTGATTTCACGTGAAAGGCCCTATTTTTCTCATAAACATATTAAAATTAGAAGTTCCAACTCAGTGTATTTCAAAGATATAATCAAAATACTGCCTAATTAGTTTCAAATGTGGTATACCATATTTGAGACTAATTCGGCAGTTTTTTTTTGCTTTCTTTAGAAATATACCAATTTGGAACGCCAAATTTCAATATGTTTATGAGAAACATATGAGCTTTCATCTGATACCAGCATTTTGATGAGGTAAAGTGGGGGATGAGATTGTCAATCAGGTTACCCTTTAAGGAAATAACCCAAAAAATGATGAAGTCATAAACGAAAGTCCTTAGGGGGAGTGGGTCAAAAAGGCATGTCTAAATAATTGCAATCATAATTGAAAACAATATGACCAGGAATCTATCTTAACCCCATGAGAACTACCTGCCGATTGGACAAAAAGAAGTTTTCATTATCAATTGGACCAATCAGTAACATCGTTAGAATAATTTCACCACGCAAAGAAATTAGGGTGAATTATTTGCAAAGCTCCATTCTGATTGGTGATTAAAGTGAAGATATCACGTAATTGACCAATCAGAGGCAATGTTAGATCGGCAGGTATTGCTCAGGGGGTTTTATGTCCAACTCTGACAAGACAAATTTAAATTCGATTTTTGTGGTCGTTTTTGACAAGACAAGGCATGGCAATCTTATCCATTTTGATGAGTTTCTTGCCATTTTGATGAAAATAACCGATTCATGTTGAAGAGAAAACTGTTATTTCCACATCTTTCTTTTCAAAAATGAGTAGATCGCTTTAGGAGTGTACAGTTTGTCAGGTATTTTGACTCTATGCATCTTCTCTGATCACACTCATTTAAAAATATATAGGTCGTTTAAAACATGCAAGGGCAAACTCTTCGCAACAAGTGTCAAAATTTTGTCTTTCTTCCTTCAACTTAATTCATTTCAAATCATGATCTCTTAATCCGACTGTAATCCGCTTAATAAATGTCGACATGTTCTACACACATAACTGCAGGCATGGTCATGCCCCGTATGCCCTTGCACTCTATACGGTAAATTATGCCCTGATGCGGCAAACCAGCAAATATGCACGATTATCGTGTCGGCATAAATGAATACAGTGTCGTGATGATTTAATCAGGATATAGGAAATTAACGAGATATTGACTATGCATAATTAGTATCTGTCTTAAACGGTTTGTTTGAATAGATTTGGCAAGGAACAGGGTGTAACTCGTGTTAAATTTTGGCCTGAAGCATTTATGTGTAGGTTTGGGGAAAATGTGTAAGGTGGAGCATTGGCATTTAGGGCATTTAGGCAAAATTTAGGGGAAAATTTCTACGCCCCTGGAAGCCATTTTCACACAAAATGGAGGATTTTGATAACCAAAAAGCAAAAAAAAAAAAGCACACTACAGCAACATTTTAAAAATGGTGTAAACATTTTATTGTACAATGTTTTTTGGGGCAAGATTTTTGCACAATATTTATTTTAATGTTAATGAAAATTATTATTATAGTTAAAATGTTTGAATCAAGTTTTCAAAAATGTTTTAGAACGTTATTAAAATATTTTATATCCTTTCTATAAACCGGCAATAAAACGTTTTCTGTAAAACGTTTTGTGTTTGCTGGGGTACTACTTCATATCATGTACACCGTTAGAACACTGTTTAAAATTTTGCTGTTTAAAAGAATGTTGTTCAGAAAAGTAAACAGAGTTGTTCAAAATCAAAAATTGGAGCTTGATTGTTTTAAACAACAACAAATGAAAAGGCAAAATAATCAATTTAAACAGAGTTGTTTAAAAATGTTAATTTACCGCCAAATCGGCATTTTAAACATCGAGTTGTTTAATATTATTTGCATAATCCAAGATGGCCGTTTTGACAAGCATGCATGTGTGGAGAAGCGAAGGAATTTTATTGAACTTTATACAGCAAGTGTACAAGTTTTAGGCCTGTATCGCTCTCTATTTATGTAAATGTTTGCTGTGCACAAACTGGAAGCAATTTTGTGATCCACATGTGGTTAAAAAATTGATACTATGCCTGTAAGCTTACTGTGTTGTAAGATACAGTATGCTTGTACAGGTAAGCTTATAGTTAACATCAGCAATATTATGCTCAGTTTTTTACCACACAGATCACAAAATCACATTCAGTTTTAGCAGCAGCATGTATACATAGAATAGCGAACGATTTCAATGTAAAACGTGTACACATACAAGTAAAATGTTTGATAAAACGTAAACAACATTCAGTGAATAAAAACATATTTTTAAACAACCTTCTTTAAACAACCGTTTACAATTTAAACACTGTTGTTTAATCTAGGCTTACACAACTAAGTTGTTTAATTATACCACTAAACAACAGTTGTTTAAATCTTGGTCAACATTTTAAACAACAAACTGTTTAATAATTAAACAATTTTGAGTTGTTTAATTTTTAAACAACTATTGAGCGATTCACCTGGTAACTTGTGGTTGTTTAAAATTTTAAACAACTTGTTTAATTTTATTTTAACAGTGTATAATCATGTCAAGATCTCAAACTAATTCATGAAGACATTCTCGGGGGAGGCGTGGCATTGCTGGCAATATCCCTTTGTCATGATATCTCATATCATCATCCAAGGTTGACAAAGTTTTCCGAGCTTTTGTTCTTCCATAAACCTATACCAAGGTGGACCTTAAATGCACAGTGACAAGGTTATAGTCTTTAGCCCGCCCCACACCGGTGTCGACTACAGACGACAAGTTTCAAATTGTTATTAAAAATTAAAAAATTTCAGAATTGTACATTTTCATTGCTATATTTGCCATCAGTATGAAAAATGCATAAAAATGAGTACAAACAAGCCTAGTATTGGCCCAGTAGTTCTTGAGATAGCTCTTGATATTTTAAGAAAATTATCTCAAAATTTTAACTTTTTATGTTGAAGCCTATTGCCAGCACGTAAAGCCTTAAGATGTGTAGTGACAAGGCCAGCGTCTTTAAAGAGTTGATCTTTGTCTCCTAAGATTTTGTTTTCAGATTTCTTTGTTCTGTTGTAAATGTAAAACATATTTGTTCCTTTTATAAAGTGACCTTCTATCATTATATGGTAGAAATGACGGTCAGATATGTTTGATTTGGACGTCTATATAACGCTGTCTGTACGATAATTTGCTTTGAAACTGGGGCACAAAAAGCATTTGATAGCTACGCAAATAAGGGTAAACAATTAAGGCATATGAAATAGATTTGGTTGACGAGGCGATACTGCGTTTTAATGGATCAACTTCCGAAAGTACATAATTCCGAAATACGAGCCTTATGTTTGCATTATATATCTCTCCCTTCTCTTTCCATCACCCTCTCTTTCTCCCCTGTCCTTTCCCTCCCTCCCTCTCCGACCTCTATGATGTTATAATAGCTCCATCATTTTTCTTCAATTATTTACATTCCTAGCCCATTTAATTATGTCAGGAAGAGAACGGACAGAAGTTAACTTTAACTTTTTGTTTGGTCAAATTTCAATTGCTTTTTTTTTTTTTTTTTTAAAGGTTTCGGGCTCGGAAATCGACGGGTTATCGTTACTCTTCCATGTAATTTTACACGAAATTAGAGTTAGGGTTAACATGGTTAAGGTTATATGATTAGGGTTAGTTTAGGATTAGGATTAGGGTTAGCATTAGGGTTATGATTAGGATCAGGGTTAGGATTAGGGTTAGGGTTTGGATTAACTTACTTGAAAATACATGAAGGATCGACCCAACTATCCTCTGATTTCTCCCCAAATCTGTCACCGATCTTGAATCTATTTTGATGAGCGGTCACTGCCCTTTATCCCGATACTGTAATCAGCGAGGAAGGGGGTACTCATCAGACGGGGTTTAATTTCCCCCAGTCCTTTAAGAAGCTCTTACATCTGGGAATAAACTTACGAATCTTCATCATCAGAACAAAAACTTCGTAATGACCTTCTTGGATTGTTACATACGGTTTATACCCGACACATTTTGTTACCGTATTGTACGTTGAATTAACACCTCCAGTAATGTTCCCTTTAGATTCACCACCGTCCCTTTGTTACATAAGACGTGCAATAGAATGATGAATGAATCCGATACTACTATGAGGCGATCTTCATGATTGATGGATGTAATGACGAGGTATACAGGGTGGCTAAATAAGCTTGTGTGTTTCTACTTCTTCATATCGTTTAGCTCCACACCGACGCTGTGAGGTTTATAATGTAACTAATAATGATGCCTCAATTCTATAAAGATAAGCACTAATATAAAAACTCCCTTTATCTCATGCTATCTTCATTAGACAGCAATGATCATTATCTATCATACAAGAGATATCAACAATGAATAGCAAATTAAAGTCTTTATTTGATGCTATCTTCTGTAGATAGCAGATATTTGTTTATTTAATACATTCTTATGTAAGTATATCAGAGCTCTAAGGTATCTCCAGTATGTAGCAGATTTAATATAGTTCAGTTCAGTGGCGTTCTCTATACACGCCAGTAGATAGTAAATTCCTTTCATGCTGAGTAGAAAGCACATGTATGCTATTTACAGTGGATATCATATGCCTTTCTTTAGTGTCATCTACAGTAGATAGCATAGCAGCAAGTACCTTTGTCGTGTGCTATACTGCTATATGTGACCATCCAGCACAATCATCATTTATGAGATATTCAACCAAAATATTCTGCTTAAAATTAGCTTTAAAATGATGTATATCATGTCTATAGTACTTGACATTTAAGAAGTGAAAAATCAATAAAACAGTCAATAAATCCTTTGTTTCCTATTGTTTATTGTTAAGGTCAATGGAGCATATCTCAATAGTGGCACTGGAGACATCCGGGCTCAGTTGTGGTGGATGGTCACATATAATATAATTGTATAAAAGGTGGTGGATACATTCGTATTATGCAGAAAAACAACCTTTTTTGTTGCTATCTACAGTAGACAGCATGCACTTTTATCTGATAGTCTCAAATCAATAGAGGGCAAATTTTGTGTTATCAATATAATATAGTATTCACAGTTGACAGATACTTTATTTGTTGATATCTATACATAGAATAGATGCACAGTGTCCTTTATGCTATCTTCAGTAGATAGCACTTATAGTGGACAGCAGATTATTCTGTTTGGAGCTATCTACCGTAGATAGCTGAGATCATTACATTATGCTATCTACAGAAGATAGCATACGCCTTTATCTAATAAAGCTACAAGAGACGTATTTATTTGATGGGACTCAGTCCCTTTTCCCCTCATGTCATGGCACAATACATTATATTTTTGTTTTGTAGCAACACTTATTAAAACACAACCTTATTCGCAGGCAAATTGCTAATAATATGTCCCAGTTGAAGAAGATTTAATTCTTAACAGTTTTCAAGGTAGATTTATAACAGAACTGTTTCTAATTATGTCAAGTTCTGAGGCGCTGCTATGTCTCTGTGTCTATTGAGACTGCAGATATATTTCAAGATGAAAACACTTGGTTCATTCACATAATGAATTGATTCGAATCAATCCAGAATTAATATTATTAGATTCAGATCTCTGAGGTACGCGTGGTGGTATAAATAAACTGTAAATCATACCGCTAGTGCGTATATCTGATTGTCAATATGCATTATTAAGAAAGTCAGTATAGGCACAGAGTAAACCTATTGGTTCTACATTAATTCGGACCAAACTGGATTCAATTTGTTCCGTGAAAGTACACCCCTTTTGATAAGTTTTTGGTCTCATGATCGGGGCACAAGCGTTTACAAAAACCCCGTAATCAATGATACTGCATATCAGCAGATTCATTGTGAAATTATCCGCGGACCATCATCTGTTAAATGCGCAAGGACTTTACAAGAGTTCCCGCCACTAGCTAAATCTCTCATGATAGGTTTATGTATGCCCTTAGCTCATAGTCTCAGGCTATCTTATATCCGCTGTACAAACTAATATTGATATTTGCAGCACCCATGTTCGTCTTTTGATTGAAGATCCTTGCTACGGTTTGCTATACGTGTCACAGTCGTAATTACTCATGACACGTCTTCGTCGAGAAAAGTTCTTGTATGATTACGGTGGCGGTTAACGCTCAACCATATCGAATACTTAACCCTAAAATTACGAAAATTTTACGTGTAATTTTTTGCATAATTTTATTATTTTGTTGGAATTGTGTATATTTATGACCATATTTGGAATGTGCGTGAAATTTACACTCAAATGAGTACAAACATGCCTAGTATTGGTTCAGCGATGACTGAGATATGCTATGTAAATAATCTTAAGATCTACGAAATTGCACTTGTAGCGTGAAGGGTTTGCGAAGATTTTTTAAATACTAAATAGCGGCGGTAACATCTTGAAAAGCGGCACGGGAAATACCTGGGAGTGTTACATCTATCACCCTCACCGGCCGGCCACGCGAATCTTAACTGAGAAAATATGACGGGACGACGGGACAGAATATGTCACTAATATGTTATTAGAAAACTGTCATTTATCATATAGGTAACTGCATCAAGATGACAGCTTCAGCGCGGGATAGGAGCCGGCAGCGTCGTGAGCCAGCATCCGGGCACGATTAATTTGACAATCTCAGCAACTCGACGGATACCTCGTGATATTTCAGGGGAGAAATTTTGATGCATTATCACGATATAAAATTCTGAGATTTTAGTTTGGAAAGTGTTTAATTAAAGTTAACGTTGACCTGTTTTTAGATATATTTTTTTCTAGAAATCGTTTTGTTCAAAATTGTTCACAAGTTATGCTGTTATATAAGATAATTCGCACACGATGTTCTCGATGCCGACAGATTCATTATAAGCTTTCTTTTTTGGGAAATTATAATGAATAGAATATCTAATAATATAATAATACATAATAATTTACATCATACAGTAAATTTTGAGATTGAAATAATACCTAAGACCCTCAGTTTTACTATATGGCACTTATTGTAAATATAATTTTCACATTTGCTCTGAATATACGAAAACGATGAACTGATGAGCTTCTATTTAATGCCGAAAAAGGCACCCTATGATCTTGTCGCCTGTATAAAATGAGTTTAACAAAAGTGATGTCGTGAAAGGGTGGGATGACGATGTCAACGACGATGATAAGGTATTGCTGTTGTTGTTGTGAAAATGATGATAATGATAATGATGATGACGATGACGATGACAATTATATCGATGATGATGATGATGAAGATGATGATGAAGATGAAGATGATGAAAATAATGAAGATGATGATGATGATGATGATGATGATGATGATGATGATGATGATGATGATGATGATGATGATGATGATGATGGCGATGATGATGATTACGTTAACATGGCTATTGACGACTGGGGTTTGAAGGCATATATGATTGCTGTCTACAGTAGATAGCATCAGATGAAGGCATAATTATATGAATGCTGTCTACAGTAGATAGCATCCTATGTAATCATAATGGATGCTGTCTACTGTAGATAGTATCAGATCAAGGCACTTGGATGATGTCTACTGTAGATAGCACCAGGTGAAAGCATCAATGGATGCTGTCTACAGTAGATAGTATCCAATGAAAGCATACATGGATGCTGTCTATTGTAGATAGCAGCAGATGATAATGATAATAATGATAATGATGATAATAATGACGATGAAAATACTGATGATAAAGACGGCCTCAATAACGACGGTGACGATGATGACGATGATGTTGATAATGATGATGTTAATGATGTCGACCATGATAACCACGACAACTATGGCGCCTGAGTGACCACGATGATAAATCTTTAATAAAAGATAATATCCACCGTAAATCTTCAAGTTCAAATAATCTCTTAAACATTAATAGTGACAACATTTTCACTTATGTGTCCTGTAATCCGATCATAAAATCGGTGAGCAAGGATCCTGAAATATAGTAGATAAGTGTTTGACCAGTATGTATGACATATAGAGCCATGTGGTGCTATACAAACCCCAGTAGTTAAATAGATACACACTGGCTCTCATCTGAGACTCATTTACAAACTCCACCACCTCACATCACGTACATCTTCACCAAATAAGCTCAGTTGTCAAGAATGGGTGTGTCAATTTTTAACTAACCGTTAATGCTCTGCATGCTAGCCATGCGCTTCAACGGAAAAAGTTCAAGTTTTGAAATATTTTCTCAAAATATCAAGAGCTATCTTAAGAACTACTGAACCAATACTATTCTTGTTTGTACTCATTTTAATGCATTTTTCATGCTGATTCCAAATATGGTCATGAAAATTTACATTTCTGAAATTTGTTAATTTTAATTTTTTTTTTTTGAAACATGTCGTCTGCAGTCGACACTCGCGTGAAGAGAGTTAAGGACATAACCGTTTAGTATCAAAAACCTCCACAAAACGGACTTCTTGTTTGCTTCACGCAGGTGGTCGAGAGTTTTGGCGACTAGGGAATAAGGGCTATCATTTACCACCGTAAACTTCTCTTAGGTCAAAACAAGCCTGCCCGCCTCGTGTCTGTCATGCACGGCAAAGGGTTTTGTAAAGGCTGCGCAATGTTTACCATAGGAACAAACCTGAGACGAGTGGTCATTGGATATAAGGAAAGCGTAGAGAGCAAACAGGAGGGGACTATAGAGGGTAAATACTTCAAAGTACCGGTGAACTGAGATTGAATTCACCGTGTTTGTCACTTAAAATTCACTCTTAACAAACTTACCTTTTTATCAGTTAATACATTTCGAATATGGAGTGAAGTTATTAGACTATTTGTCATAATGGTTAATGTGTAATTTTGAGCCAGTTATGAGTATTAAGCGAAATAATTGCTGATTTAAAGTTGGTTTTATGTTCATATCTTAAATCTGGTCTAATTTGAACTTGATTTGTTTTCAACTTGCTTTATTTTTCTTCTTTATTTTTAGCACAACGCGATAAAGGGAGACAAATGTGTGATATGGCAGTCTGGTGCCAAACGTGATTGAGTTAAACATTTTCTGGATAATTCAGAAAATGATTCATATTCCACAGTAAGCAATGGTAGATAAAATATAAAAATGCTGTATACTAGGTCTACAGAAGATGATGGCATATATTTTGTATGTCAAATGCAGCTATCTTGATGCTGTCTACTGTAGATAGCAGCCGTGAGATGAATGCATATGTGACCGTACACCACGAATGAGCCGTAAATGTCCTCAATTGTATTCTGAGTTTGGTGATACTTGTATCTCATTTAATGAGATACATGTAGCACCAAATTGAAATATTCTATGAATATGACCTTCATGCCCATTTTCCACTGTAACTCAGAATACAATTGAGGACATTTACGGCTCATTCGTGGTGTACGGTCACATATATGGATTATGTCTACTGTAGATACCATCAGATGATTGCATGTATAGATGCTGCATACTGTAGATAGCATCAGATGAATGCATAATGGATTATGTCTAAAGTAGATACATCAGACGAAGGCATATATGGATGCTGTCTACTGTAGATAGCATCAGATGAAGGCATCTATGGATGCTGTCTACTGTAGATAGCATCAGATGAATGCATAATGGATTATGTCTAAAGTAGATACATCAGCCGAAGGCATATATGGATGCTGTCTACTGTAGATAGCATCAGATGAAGGCATCTATGGATGCTGTCTACTGTAGATAGCATCAGATGAATGCATATATGGATTATGTCTACTGTAGATAGCATCAGATGAAGACATCTATGGATGTTGACAGTAGATATCATCAAAGTAAAGCATTTATGGATGCTGTCTACAGCAGATAGCTTCAGATGAAGGCATATATGGATGCTGTCTACTGTATATAGCATCAGATGAAGGCATATATAGATGCTGTCTACTGTAGATAGCTTCAGATGAAGGCATCTATGGATGCTGTCTACTGTAGATAGCATCAGATGAAGGCATATATGGATGCTGTCTACTGTAGATAACATCAGATGAAGGCATATATGTATGCTGTCTACTGTAGATAGCATCAGATGAATGCATATATGGATTATGTCTAAAGTAGATAGCACCAGACGAAGGCATCTATGGATGCTGTCTACTGTAGATAGCATCAGATGAAGACATCTATGGATGTTGACAGTAGATATCATCAAAGTAAAGCATTTATGGATGCTGTCTACAGTAGATAGCTTCATATGAAGGCATGGATGCTGTCTACTGTATAATAGCATCAGATGAAGGCATCTATGGATGCTGTCTACTGTAGATAGCATCAGATGAAGACATCTATGGATGCTGTCTACAATATATCAATTGCATCAGGTGAAGGCATTTGTTGTGGATGTTGTCTACTGTAGATACCATTATGAAGGAATCTACGGATGTTGTATACAGTATAGATATCATCAGATGAATACATATATGGCCGTATAAAATTAATGTTTTGGTTCTCGTCCAGAGGATTTTCATGAATTGATGAGGGAGGGAGGTGTTTTTTGTTTTTGTTTTTTTTCCAATGTAAAATTAGCATTGTCAGTAGTTTTCGGTCTTCTCCAACAGTGCTCGAGGAAACGATGAGGCCCTTTTTTTTTTTTTTTTCAAATGTGAGATTCTGAGGATAAACCCCTAGAGTACCACAAAAGACTTGGAAGTGATGCTTGTTCTCTAATAAACTTATTTATATGTATGAAGATTTCATAAATCATTCCAAAGTCTTAAAAAATTGAAAAATCTAAAAAAAAAAAAAAATCTGACAAATCCCAGAAATTGAGGAGGAGGGACGAGAACCAAAATATTAATTTTACACGGCCTATAGATGATGTCTACTGTAGAATAGCATCAGATGAAGGCATCCATTGATGATGTCTACTGTAGAATAGCATCAGATGAAGGCATCCATTGCTGATGTCTACTGTAGAATAGCATCAGATGAAGGCATCCATTGCTGATGTCTACTGTAGAATAGCATCAGCATGATCATATGAACGTATGATGTCTACCATAATGTCTACTACAGATTGCATAATTATGATGAAGACATAATTATATGGATGCTGTCTACTGTAGATATAGTCTTTGATGAAGCCATTTATGACCTTTTTATTAATATAATTATTATTTTTGTTGCCTTGATTCAAAATATTGCCTATTTGTCGACCATGTTTGACACAAAAAATTAATTCACTCTCTTTATGCATAAAATTGAATACTCTGTTATGATATTATATTATAAACACTATATTCAGCCACTTAAGCACGCACTTCCCTCTTTAAATATAGCTAAGTGTCAATCAATCTTCAAAATTGCCTCCATTATACCAGTATACCTCCCTATCATCATACTCGCTATACTTATTCCCAATAAACTTGTAAAACAAAACCTAATTACTTTGTAAATATTATATTCATATCAATATCAATATTCCCTGTCATTTTCCCAAACTTTCTTCCCGATCTCTTCGTATTTTTTGATGAAAAATAAAGTGCTATTGACTCGCTACGTGCCTGAGCAGTATAATGTTATCTTAATAGACGTGGCTTAGGGGAAAATAAATACTAGTAACACCCCAGGCATGCGATGAGGCGATTTGATGGGATACCACCTGCATGTTGATGTGTGTACCCGCGAGTTAACGCTATTGAATCACAGGATGACATCTTATATCAAGCATTGAGATATCCTTCATAGAATCTGTACCATTTATCATTATACCCTTCTCCGACACCCTTAAGGGCTATGGCTGTGTTAGGCTTCCTTTTAAGAAATGAAAATAGTGGGTTTGCCACATTTTTACTAAAAAGAGCTAAAACTTTAATTATTTGGTGCCTCTATAATATAGTTAAGGCTAAAAATAAAGACACCAAACTAAGGATTTGAAGTTCCTTATAATTGAGATAAAAAAAAATGTAGGCATGTATATAGCACCTTAGATCCTTAAGGGGTACTACACCCCTGGCCAATTTTGTGCCTATTTTTGCATTTTTCTCAAAAATTATAGCGCATTGGTGACAAGCAAGATATGTTTATTATAGGGGCAAGGACTACAACTACTGCACTGAAAATTCAGCAACTCAAGGCAAGTAGTTATTGATTTATTGATCAAATATTGGTTTTCCCTCATTTTTGACTGTAACTCCACAACTGTTGTCTGTACTGAAATAAAATTTCCAGTGCATTAGTTGTAGTCCTTGCCCCTATAATACACATATCTTACTTGTCACCAATGCACTATAATTTTTGAGAAAAATGCAAAAATGAGCACAAAATTGGGCAGGGGTGTAGTACCCCCTTAATTGAACGGATATATAAAATCGCTTAACATTTATTCCATCCACTATCATTAGCATTATCATGACATTTAACAATAACGGCGCCTGCATGACTACTCCCTAACAGCTCCCCATTTACACCTGGGAGGAATGGGACAGACGAGAGAAAATGTCTTACCCAAGGACACAATAAGTTGACCCTGACTTGGCTCGACCCACAATCACGCTACTGTAGAAGCATTAGTCTTAACGTTGTCTACAATAAGCATCTGCTGACTTCATCTTTGAGTGCTATCTACTGATGATAGCATCAGATTCAAGTGTGGATGCTTTCTATATATATGGTCCACACCTGCAATTTTGTTCATAAGTTTTGTTTTTCAAGGTCTGGGTGTGTCGATGGGTTGTGTGGAGTGGGAGTAGGCCTATGGAGATGTGGTTCTGAGACGACGATTGTAAAATGGTTCTCTCTCTCTTTGTCACCCGCTTTCCATTTGAATTTGAATTCAGTTTGTTGTGCAAAGTAAGCGTAGAATACTTAGTAGTCCGTCAACATTATTCCTCTCCTTGGAAAACGATCTGTCTGCACAAGGGTTGTTCAGCTCTAGGTGTATCTTTTTCTTCAAACTTCTAATAGCATACATCATAATAATTATTCACTTTCAATGCGTTTTATTCATACGTTCACCTAGTGTCGTATTGCATTCTGGGATTGCTCGAATCCATCCTCTGCAGTCGAATACGATGAAGTGAGCCTGCATATTATTGCGTATTGTACTGAGCATTTATAAGATTCATATTTTCTTACGATTTTTACACGATAACATATTCATCAGATGTAGCCTTAGTCTCTTTTATTTATTATAATATTTTGGTCAAAATAATCTTATTTTGTAAGTATTTATAATAACTTGTTTAAATTTTGTCATTAGAAATCGATGCTTACCAGGAAATTGTACCACAAAATGCATACATCTACGAATGTATGAAGTCTGATTCATATATCATCAAGATGATACCACATAGACATAAGCTATCATCCTCAGACATAGACATCGATACATTGTCTACAGTAGATAGCATTGAATGAAGGCATTAGGGGTGCTGTCTACCAAGTCTACTGAATAACTACTAAGATAACATTAAATAAATGTACCTGCGGATGCCGTCTACTGTTGACTATAATCAATAAGACATATATTCTAATCAAAGCCGTAGCCAGAGGTGCGAGGCGACGCACCCCCCCCCCCTTTTGCAAAATTATTTTAAAACGTCCCAAAATTTAAACATTTGCGAGCGTAGCGAGCCAAAAAATCGGATTTTAAAGCTTTTTGGGTCAAAAAATGTCCAAATTTTGGGAAGAAAGTCACAAAATTGCCCCCCCTCCTTGGAAAAAAATCCACTTGTTCAAAATCAGCACCCCCAAAAAAATCCTGGCTACGGGCCTGATTCTAATAGATGCAGTCTAATGCAGATAACACCAGATGAAGGCATCTATATGGATGCTGTTAACTATACACGCTTAGTAAGACCGGATTAAATTTGATCTGGACCGGGATCGAATATGAGCTGATCTGATTCCAGATCAATTTGATCCGGAATTTCACAGATCTGCAATCAGATCATTTCCATCTTGACTTCTATTCAAATTTGATATGGAACGATCATTTTTTAAATAGAATTCCAGATAAAAAAAATAATCAAATTTGATCCGGGCTTTCTAATAGTGTATATAGCATTGAATGAAGGCATCTATAGATGCTGTCTACTGTAGATAGCATCAGATGAAGGCATCTATGGATGTTGTCTACTGTAGATAGCATCAGATGAAGGCATATGGTCGAATCCAACCAAAAGTGTCCACGGGCCAAAAATAAAAGTCCGAAATAAAAATGTCTCCACAATTTTGTCCTTTTGCCCATTGATTGATGACATATTGGCCTTATAGGAACCAAAAGTGCCATTACTAATCTTGAAAAATAAATCCAGGACGTGTGATAGTAAATGTGATATCAAAACCCAATGTTACCTACGAATACCACTAGGATGCGTTCACTATCGTAATACTAATCAACCTAAAACAAATGGAAAATTCCCATTAACGCTTTTTTCGTGTAATGTAGACCACAGGGTGTCAGGAAAATGCTAGCTCAACCAGAATATATTTGTTTTTATTTTTATAACGCGATCAATATGATCTTAGTCAATTTATGCTAGTTTATTTTTGAAAATGAAGTTTAGGTCAGTTTCTGTATTTTATTTATCAAATGAGTATGAATCAATTTACACATTGTATAAGAACGAGTAGGATATATGTTTTCAAGAATATTAGGAATTATACGCATTTATACACCTAACGCTTTATACAATGAAAAGGTGAAGAAACCCGGGTATTCGTAGGTAACATGGGCGATTTAACAATATCTATATTGAGTTTAGAGGTTTAAATTTTGCTATTATGGTAATGAATTAATAAAATGGTAGTTTTTAGATCTCTCAGATGGTACGTCCAAATGAATAAATGCTATTACCTTAGATCAAAAAAATTTGGTGCTTATAGCAAGATTTTGACCACTTCATTTTGATATACAAGTAGTTAATCAGCAATTTTACATAATGAATAATTGTTGAATGAATCCGTATATGGGTAATAATAGTGTCCTGGGGTACCGCTTAAAGTTTTTGACAATTAGTTTCCATTGGTAGGGACACTTCATTACACATGTCATGTATTATGCTGTATTCGTAAGTAACATTTCAGTATTTGTAGGTAAGAATTAGACTTTTGGTGGATATCGCAATCAAAACTTCATTTTATAAAGCACTTTGAATGTATTATTTTCTTTATGTGCGTTTATTGATACTTTAGACCCTATCATGTATTAATAATGTCGGTTCACAGCGTTTGAAAGAGGATTGAAGTAAGAAACAAAGGCACTAAAGTGACTTTAATTTGCTTAATTGCACACAAATCGCTTAAAACCGTTATTGCAGACTTGTGAAGTCCATCTTGGAGTCAGTTACGTCTTGTGGCCTTTCGTTTGAGGGCAACTACAATTAGCTTTATACCAGGGTCCATCACTATGTTGTCTAGATCATGAGACAATGAGAACAGTTTTTTTTTCCATGGTATTCGTAGGTAACCTTAGTGAAAACGTCAAAAGTTACCTTCGAATAAATCAATTTGGACACAAATTACTCAGAAACCAGAAGGTCGGCAAACATTTAAAATGAAGCACACATGACAGTTGACAAATCCAAGTATTTATCCCCTTCTAATCTTCTTTGAATCTGATTTTTCTTTCAAATGAGCAGACCGTCGTCTATTTCAGTACATATTTTTCAACAGTTAAGCCGTATTCACTTTTGCATGGTGGGCATGTATGTGAATTCGCAACTTTCGTTGATATATGATTTGATAGCAAACATACAGGCCTTCGTTATGTACCAATATGGGCATTGGCATGAAATGCGGTGTTTCACAATACTGTCATGATGTCAAATTGTATTCGTAGGTAACATTCGGTTACCGAAATTTACCTACGAATACTTGCTTTTATTGTTGACATCTCAGAAATATTTAAACGCAGGCTATTGAAACTTGGTAGAAATAAAGAGTATATTACCCTGCACCTATTGCTTAACTATTGTTTACTATTCTCTCACTTTGTGGAAATGACACAGCTTTTAACATGTATTCGGAGGTAATGCATATTTTTTACCAAACCTACCTTTGTGCCATTTAGAATTTCTGGCAGCTAAACACAATAATAAAGATGTCCGAATGCAATGCATTTCAGTATTTGACATATCAAAGCTTGTATCAATTGCGCATTTATTAGTGATTTCCATTTTTAAAGATATATCTAGTGCTATGAAAAATTGTATTCGTAGGTAATGTAAAAAATACCACTCAAAAAGTTATCACAAAAAATTCATAATTATGTACAAATATGTGAAAAATTGAACAGGCAATCTTTGAATACACACCTTTCAGGAAATCAATTTAGATTTAATCCAATGACTTCTTTTCATAACTGATTTAGATGTTTTAAAAATACTTTAAGAAATATTTTGAAAAAATGGGTAAAAATAGCATGTTTTGGGGTCTCTGTGTCTAAGTTTTTCACAGAAGGGGTCTTATTATATATGGCGCGAAGCGTATGATCAAGGCGAATAAACACAATACAAAAAAGAATGCCAATTGATTAATACTTTTAAGTTATGGCCCTGAACATGCCGTGTACACTTTTGGTTGGATTCGACCATATATGTATGCAGTCTACTGTAGATAGCATCAGATGAAGGCATATATATATGCTGTCTACTGTAGATAGCATCAGTTGAAGGCATGTATGGATGCTCTCTACTGTATATAGCATCAGATGAAGGCATATATGTATGCTGTCTACTGTAGATAGCATCAGATGAAGACACTTATGAATGCTGTCTACTGTAGATAGCATCAGATGAAGGCATATATGTATGCAGTCTATACTGTAGATAGCATCAGATGAAGGCATATATGTATGCTGTCTACTGTAGATAGCATCAGATGAAGGCACATGTATGCTGTCTACTGTAGATAGCATCAGATGAAGGCATATGTATGCTGTCTACTGTAGATAGCATCAGATGAAGGCATGTATGGATGCTCTCTACTGTATATAGCATCAGATGAAGACATAATGGATGCTGTCTACTGTAGATAGTATCAGATGAAAGCATCAATAGATGCTATCTACAGTAGACAGCATCAGGTAAATGTATATGAATGCTGTCTACAGTAGATAACATCCGATGAAAGCATATATGGATGCTGTCTGCTGTAGATAGCACCAGATGAAAGCATCTATCTATGGGTGCTGTCTACTGTAGATAGCACCAGATGGAGGCGTCAATGAATGCTGTCTACAGTAGATCTAGCATCGGATTAAGGCATTATGAATGCTGTCTACTGTAGTAGATAGCACCAGATGAAAGCATCTATGGATACTGTCTACAGTAGATTTAGCATCAGATGAAGACATAATGGATGCTATCTGCTGTAGATAGCACTAGACCATGAATTTGATGTCGGGGGTAACCTGAAAAATTATATAAAGCGAAGAAAACATGCCAATAATCATGTTTTATATGCATCGTACATTATTTTATTTGACATTTTCCCACGTTGAGATGCTCACATTATCATACTCAATGTTATTAATAGTTATATTTATCAAGAACATTTACGATGATACATTGTTGGAAATCATTAATTAAATTGATAATTTTGCGTTTGCAGCGTATCACTCTGATAAATTAAATTGTTCGCGTTGTTTTACGCTCCAGTTAATCACATTTCTGAGAAAAAAGATTATTGTTAACATGGATACGGTAGTATTTATATTGCATTGGCGAACGCCAGCTGTTTAATATGGTCTCTCTCTCTCTCTCTCTCTCCCTTCCTCCTCTCCCTCTCTCTTTCTCCCCCTCTCTCCCTATCTCTCCTTCTCCTTTTTCGACCAGTTGCTTCTTTCAAATTTGATGCTATTTTCAAAGATCTAATTAAAAATGCTTGGATTTTATTTAATCGAAAGATGTAGATAAATTTCTTATTGAAAGCATACTTTTGTTTGGTCGATCCTTCATGTAATTATTTCGTGTAATCTAATCCTAACTCTAACCCTAATCCTAAGCCTAAGCCTAATCATAATCCTAACCCTAATCCTAACCCTAACCCTAATCCTAACCTTAACCCTAACCCTAACCCTAATTTTTGTGGTCTTCCTTCCTTTCGTGTATCTGATACTCACTATGGTTACGGTACTACAGGCTGCGTGTATCAATATGATATAGGTAGGGTAGGCCCCCTACCCGTCAGTTTCCAGTGATTATTGACAAGACTGCCTCATCAAAATGCAACATAAGGTCCACCAGGTTTTCTTAGATTAATGTGATAACAGGTTTATAAACGATCAATTCTGGCCATTCCAAGAGGATCCAATGTAGCATTTGGATCCATTCCAAGAGGATCCAATGTAACATTTGGATCCATTCCAAGAGGATCCAATGTAGCATTTGGATCCATTCCAAGAGGATCCAATGTAGCATTTGGATCCATTCCAAGAGGATCCAATGTAACATTTGGATCCATTCCAAGAGGATCCAATGTAACATTTGGATCCATTCCAAGAGGATCCAATGTAGCATTTGGATCCATTCCAAGAGGATCCAATATAGCATTTGGATCCATTCCAAGAGGATCCAATGTAACATTTGGATCCATTCCAAGAGGATCCAATGTAACATTTGGATCCATTCCAAGAGGATCCAATGTAACATTTGGATCCATTCCAAGAGGATCCAATGTAACATTTGGATCCATTCCAAGAGGATCCAATGTAGCATTTGGATCCATTCCAAGAGGATCCAAATGTAGCATTTGGATCCATTCCAAGAGGATCCAATGTAGCATTTGGATCCATTCCAAGAGGATCCAATGTAACATTTGGATCCATTCCAAGAGGATCCCTATGTAACATTTGGATCCATTCCAAGAGGATCCAATGTAACATTTGGATCCATTCCAAGAGGATCCAATGTAACATTTGGATCCATTCCAAGAGGATCCAATGTAACATTTGGATCCATTCCAAGAGGATCCAATGTAGCATTTGGATCCATTCCAAGAGGATCCAATGTAACATTTGGATCCATTCCAAGAGGATCCAATGTAACATTTGGATCCATTCCAAGAGGATCCAATGTAACATTTGGATCCATTCCAAGAGGATCCAATGTAGCATTTGGAAAAAGCAGCTAGGCTTGTCAATAAACACCAAAACCAACTGGTACATGTACCAATCATTCTGCATTGCATAATGTGTACATGGTACAATTTGTCATTATCCTAAAGTTCAGTTTGAAATTTAAATGCTTCAAATACACAGTTTTTATATTACTTTTACTAAAAGCTGATATTAAATCAAGGAAAATGATGATATCATATTTCCTAATCAAATTATTTTATTTCGTTGCTATAATATTTAATTCATGTTTGGACATGTCCAATGTGGTAAATTGTTGTTTCCTGTTGTAACTATCAATCGAAAAAATAGTAATAGCAATTAAATTAAAAATAATGTTATGGTTGTAATTTACATCACTTAATAAAGATACTTTATGTTTTCGTGTATAAAGGTCTGGGCTTACAGCAACACTTGCAATAATTTTGAGACCATTTCCTTTGTTAGTTCGTCTGTTAGTTGGGGTGTGGGTGTATGTGTATGGTTTTGGGGCGTAGGGGTGGCTTTTGTGCGATTTTTGGCCCGATAATATGGTCCAGGACCATATGGTCCTGCACTATTATGGTCCTGCACCATATGGTACAGGAGCATGCTTGACTTATAAATATTTTAATTTAACTACCAATAAATTGCTTGATACATACATGCTCCAGAACCATGCCTCAGGAGCAAACATGCTCCTGGAGCATTCTAAGTCTAACATGCTCCTGTACCATATGGTGCAATGGTCCTGGACCATATTATCGGGCCAAAATTGCATAAAAGCGTAGAAGTGGGCTCGCGCGTGTCTAGTGTTTTCAGTGTGATTTATTACATTTTTGTGATAAAATAACACAACCACCCGCAGTCCTGCACGCGTAATTATTTTCTGTATCCATATTGGGCCGCAAGATGCTAAACCTAACCCTAACCCTAAAGGTTTGGTGTATCGCGGCCCATTAGGGGCCTATGGTTGCAGCGGCCCATGGCAGTGGCGTGCGCAGCACATTGAAAGTGGGGGCCATTGCAGGTTGTTCAGTTCCCCCGAATGGAGTCTGATTAGGAGCACATTTTGACGTTTTTAACGTTTTTCCCCCGAATAACAAACAAAAGTGGGGGGCAGTGCCCCCTGCCCCCCTTTGCGCACACCACTGGCCCATGGTTGCAAAAAGAAATGGGCCGCCGCAATACTCCTAGGTTGGAATTCCGAAAGGTGGTTTAAACCTAGGTTTAGGCTTAAGCCGGGACTAGTTAGACCCAGGTTTAAGTTAGCACCGGTTTAAGTTAAACCACCTTTCGGAATTCCAACCCTAACATTTATTGTTAGGATTAGGGTTAAGGTCAAAGTTAGGGATTATGGTTAGGGTTACCGTATTGCGGTCAATTATTGTAGTAGAAAATTAATACGCGTTCCACACCAGCACTCCATGGTCCGTCAGCTTCTGTGAGATTTTGGCCCTAAATTATGCTCCAGGAGCAGCTGCTCCAGGAACAGTTGCTCCGGGAGCACATGCTCCAGGAACAGTTGCTCCGGGAGCACATGCTCCTCCTAGAGTATGAATAATCTGGAATAATATTCTAAGTCAAACATGCTCCAGGAGCATGTTTTGAATGCACAATGCTCCAGGAGCATGTCCAACATGCCCCAGGAGCATGTTTTGAATGCACAATGCATATTTGCTATATGCTCCTGGAGCAGTGTGGATTCAAAACATGCTCCTGGAGCATGTTTGACTTAGAATATTACTCCAGATTATTCATGCTCCAGGCGCATGCTCCTGGAGCATAATTTCGGGCCAAAATCTCACAGAAGCGGAGCGGTCCGTCAAGAGTTCGCGCGCCCAACC
This sequence comes from Amphiura filiformis, assembly GCF_039555335.1. Lineage (NCBI taxonomy): Eukaryota > Metazoa > Echinodermata > Ophiuroidea > Amphilepidida > Amphiuridae > Amphiura > Amphiura filiformis. The sequence goes on along the minus strand of NC_092641.1, from coordinate 58,511,717 downwards.
GAACACCCAAACTGAGTGCCGTGCATCGTCCTCCTCATCTTATAAATGATTTGGGTGCTCGATTGGGCGGGCCAACTGAATTATGAATCCAATGATATACTTAGTAACCTATTTGAAGGAATATACTGAAAAATAACTCACAACGTTCGAATTGAAGTTAACTGGCCTTTCATTTGCAGGAGACTACTATCAGTATCACACGGGCATTTTGAAAACCTCTCTACACGTTAAACGATACAACAACAGCCTATATCTAGGAGGACGGGTTCCTCTTCTTGTTATAATTGTTTTCGCCCATCAGCTCATAACGACCAATTATTTTAACTACGCTTGAATGATTTCCATGACCAATCGTTTCCCCGTAAACATTGTTTTCTCTTGTAATATACTAAGGGTGTTCATACGATATTTTAAGTCGGCTGGAAACTATAGATCTAAGTACCCCAAAATGAGTAACACGATTGGCCTATAGCGTGTGCAATTTTGACTATTCGCATCACGCGTATATCATTCGGACCAAATCGTGATGCGCGATTCTATTTATAACGTCGTATGTTTGATTCATGTATAATGCATCTAATAACACAATTTCACACGGTCTCGAACCAATCTAGATTAAAATGAGTAATTGAATAGAAGCAAATGGTTTGTTATCTCTCGCGCAATTTTGGCGCGTAAAAATACGAAAGAAATTAAGGAATAGCAGACGACATGATATGATAGGGCGGAACACAATGAAAAAGTATAATGGTGGAGATGAGCTACGGAGATGTATCTAAATTACCCGGCCGGTACCGTCACTTCGATACATACACCCGACACGTTGGAGCGAAACCATCGCCCAAGCAGTCGCTATTTATATTTAGACGATTTTCATAGTTCTATACCAATTAAAACAGCATTTACTGTGGACGTTTCGAAATCTCAGATTTCTTTCTTAACACTGATGTTGTCGTGGCGACCTTCTGTTTACAACACGTTGCTCAGCAACGCGGTTACCAGTTGGTTTAAGATGGTCAAACACGTGAGTTAGGTTGTATTGCCCCTTGCTGGACTTTATATTATCCACCACTTACGTCACCTTTAGAGACTGGATTTACAGGCAGCGATTTGGTGCAGCGATGGACACCCCTGTCTCTTCGCTATAGCGGCCAACATTTATATGGAATTCTTGGAAGAGTCTGCTATAGCTCCAGTCCCCTCACGTGTAAACCCATTAAGATGTGGATGCGTTACGTAGACGACATTCTTGAGGTTGTTAATAAGGACGCAGTACCACCATGACCACCACTCACAGAACATCTTGATACAATTGATGATACCAACTCCATCAAATTTACTTACGAGCAGGAAAAGGATGAAAAATATACCGTTCTTAGTTACTCTGATAGTTCAGGTTACTTGTGTATCGTAAAGCCACCCACATGCACATGGCACGCCGACCAGTGCTTAATTTCAGTTCTCACTATCTGTTACACCAGAAATTGGGAGTTAATCGTACGATCATAGACAGGGAAATTAAGATCATAACTGAAGATCAAGACAAGGAAGAGGAAGAAGTCACCACCAAGAAAGCTCTTAGTAACTACTGCGGCTATCCTTCAAGGAATATTGAAAAAGTCAAAGAGCAGATGGATACCCCAAAGCAAAAGAAGACATTTAAGAAGGATGAACCACCAAGTCACAAGGGCATTGTCGTCATCCCGTATGTGTAGAAAGAGTATCAGAGCGAATCGCTAGAACAACATATCCGCTGCCATGAATCTTCACTGCACCCTAAGAAACATGCTCGTGCACCCTAAAAGGGGTTCGCTCAACACCACAGAAGTGGTGTGAGAATGGTAATGGGACTTAGGTCGGTGAGACGGGTAGAAAATTCGGCAAACGGCTTGAAGATCATAGGGCAGAGTCGGATAAGGCGTGTGTTAATGTTCGCACAAGAGCGACCAGAAAAGCTTCTCAATCGGCAATCAATAAATCAGCAATCACAGACCATGTTCTTAAAAATATCACATCATTGGCTGGGAGGAGGCTAAGATTTTAGGCAAAGAGGCAGATTAATATACAAACAATGGATCAAAGAAGCGGTGAAAATCAAGCAGCAAGGCTCCACCATGAACAGAGACGAGGGGCAATACAACCTAATCACGTGTTTGACGATCTTCTGAAGTAGAAGACCAATGGCAATCGCGTTGCTGAGCAACGTGTTGTCAACAGAGGGTCGTCACAACAACATCAGTGTTGAAAAAGAAATCTGACAGATTTCGAAACGTCCACAGTAAATGATGTCATAAATGCCTATTTTTTTCTTCAAACGCTTTTTTCTTTTCATGTTAAAAACCTTTTACAGGGCTTCTGCATGATAACACGACTACTCCAACAATATATTTAGGGTAAAAAATATCTTTCGTTTTCTCCTCTTCGATTTTTGCTCTCTTTTTCCCTTTATCTTTTTTTCAATTCATTATTATCATCGTTATCATACATTATTTTGTTTATTTTGCCACGTCAGCGACCACGATCCCACATTTCCCCAAATAAAATACCAGAAACTGTCAAAATATCAATAAAAATAATATTTCAGAACACCCAGGTTTTACAATTATGATATTAGCTTTAAAGTGCCATTTATTATTCAAATCTTTCACTCACTGAAGCGAAGATAAAATACTCGTCAATGCATTATTTATACCACCCATTAAAGATATTATACCGATAATTGTATGCTCCTATACAACGCAATGCAGCAGTAAAACGCCCTTACAATGCAGGTCTATTCAAAAGCAAAATGCCTAACGAGACTGTGATGACTTTGTCAAAATGTGAATAGCTTGTCTTGTCAAGATGATGAATGGACACAATAAATACGTTGTTTATATGATATATAAACAACAACATAATATGATCACTGCTGCTATTGTTTTAAATGAGCATTGTAGTAATGTTGACATCCTTGCAGCAGGAGTATGCTGTTTGGAGATGAAAACAATATTGCGCTATTCCGGTTGAAATCTTTACACCCTGTGGAAGACATTGTCTAATTAAGGTTAGCAACTATTTAAACTGTTGCGATTTGGTAGTTCACAACATCTTGCGAATGGTGGTGAGCTTTGGCAAAAATTACATTGATCATTTCATAGCGAGTGTGACAGTAGAAGAATTCAAATATCACAGATATACTTTTGTAGGTCCTGTGGTTCCTGAGTTATGTTGTAGGCCTAAATAGGACTGAAACAACACTTTTGTAAAACATACATAACTCATTAACAACAATAAATCAAGCAAGTTTTCTTTTGTAGTATATGATTTGTAGAATGAGCTTTTGCAAAACATCAAAGTGTTATTTTTCAATAATAGGCCTATATTGATTTAGATAATGAAAATCGATTTTTGGCTGCTTCGACCAACGATACGTCGTGTACCCTTAATCTGCCTCATACGGAGTGTGTGCATATCAGATGGGGTTACCTGAATGGGTGACTCTATTTTTAAATTCACACCCCTGTGTGGGAGATTATGGTCATCTCTTCCAGGGGGTGTATGGATTTCAACTGGATCAGCCCATTCTGACAATGACGTGGAATTTAAGGAAATAATGAGAAGAATAACAATGATGTTCAAGTCAGAAATTCAAATTGATTTTGAAACGAAAACATAAATCTCACCAATTTTATTGTGATAGCACTATATGTAGTATTTTTCTAGAGCTATCCAAATAGTTATTGGTGAGATGTGTTGAGTGAAATAATACTACTTCCTATTCTTGTGTTATTGTTGTAAAAGTAAAGATTCCAAGCAACTACTACTTAATTGTCAAAAATTGAAATTTTATTCCATCTGATATTTGACATCAAGAATGGCACGATCTGATGTTATCTACACCTTAGATTTCTTCATCTGATGCTATCTACTGTAGATAGTATCCATTGATGCCTTCATCTGATGCTATCTACTTAGCATCCTTAGATTCCTTCATCTGATACTATCTGCAGAAGACAGCATATATATATGCCTTCTTATGATGCTATCTACAGTAGACAACATCCATAGAAGTATTCATCTGACGCTATCTACAGTATAGATAACATCAATAGATGCCTTACTATGATGTTATCTACAGTAGACAGCATAAATATATGCCTTCATCTGATGCTATCTACAGTAGACAGCATATACAGGGTGTCCCAGAAAAAATTACCGAGCGACTAAATTTGGACGTAAGTCGAGAAATAGACATCGGAATCCAACAATCTAAACATCAGCGTGTAGCCCATTTTATTCTGCATCCTAGACGTCAATTTTACTGCAATCGGTTGACTGATTGCGAAGAAATGAGCGATTACGCAACGCATGCGTCAATTCACTTCATTCCAAGTTTGAAAGAAAGACCATTCAACACAATGCACACTATAATGTTTTGTTCTGTGAAATCCTTTTCGTTCTTTTTAAACAATCTGTTTCTTACAAAACATTTAATTAGGTTTTGTTCAAATTTGAAAACCTGCACGATATTGAATATGAAAGCTTGCATGTAAGATGATGCTCGGTACTTGTAAATATCTTTTTTCGTTAGTGTTGATATAAATGTTGCATAAAGAATTATTGCCTACAAAAATTCCAGCTGGCTTAAAAAAAATTTCACACGCATTTAAGATTTTGGAATATTTTGTAGAAATTGTAATGCAAAGTTTAAAACTTTTAAAACTTCAACATCAATGTTGCATGGTATCAAAAATCACACGTTAACTGTAAGCACTTGTTCATTGTCATTCTTGGCTCAAATGTTCTTTGGAAAGTTAAAACATAACATATTTGAACAACCTTAAGATTTAAGGTTTTGAAAGCTTCCAATTGCAGAAATCAAAGATTTCTCCGACAAACTGTTATTCATCTTGTGTGAAAGTATGAATAATATAGCACCGACGGATTATAAAATAATAATGTGGATGAGATACACAAACTTTTAGGAAGCGGTGAGCGAGTATGAAAAAAGCGCACATGATTAAACTTGGAATGAACTGCATTGATGAGCGCATTAGGTAATCGTTAATTTCTTCACAACCAGTCAACCGAATCAAATAAAATTTTCGTACATGATGCACAATATATATTGATTCTGATGTCTACTTCTCGACTTACGTTCAATTTTGTTCGCTCGGTAATTTTTTCTGGGACACCCTGTATATGCCTTCTTATGATGCTATCTACAGTAGACAACATCCATAGAAGTATTCATATGACGCTATCTACAGTAGACAGCATCAATAGATGCCTTACTATGATGCTATCTACAGTAGACAGCATAAATATATGCCTTCGTCTGATGCTATTTACAATAGACAGCATAAATGTATGCCTTCATCTGATGCTATCTACAGTAGACAGCATAAATATGTGCCTTCATCTGATGCTATCTACAGTAGACAGCATCCATATATGTATTCATCTGATGTTATCTACAGTAGATAACATCCATATATGTCTTCATCTGATGTTATCTACAGTAGACAGCATCCATAGATGTCTTCATCTGATGTTATCTACAGTAGACAGCATCCATAGATGTCTTCATCTGATGTTATCTACAGTAGACATCATCCATAGATGTCTTCATCTGATGTTATCTACAGTAGACAGCATCCATAGATGTCTTCATCTGATGTTATCTACAGTAGAAAACATTCATATATTCATTCATCTAATGCTATATCTACTGTAGACAGCATCCATAGATGCCTTCATCTGATGTAGCGAACATTCGTATCTGAAAACTTATGTTATTTATAAAGTAAACATCCATAAAAGGTAACATTCAAGCCAAAAATAACAATAATTTTGTAAATAATAATCAGAATGGTTATTTCTAAGCATGATAACTTCAATTACTGTCAAACTAATCTCATATATTTTTCTCGCTTTTTCTGTTGACCTTATAGCGATTAAAAATGAAAAGAACGACCAGTCCTTGTAAAAGCCTCTCCTTGTTTCAAGTTTATTATCATTATCAATTCATTAGCTTTACTAAGTGCACTCATTATATGATGCGCGCTAACGCGTCGTTGGTTCTCAGCAGAGCGCGCAATAATAAAAACACATTTGGTCATATATATTCATTACTAATTACTGCAATCGTGTTCTAGTAATCTTTCAAATTTATTTATTTATTTATTTATTTATTTATTTTTATTTATCTATTTATTTAATTTAACCGAAGCCAGGCTAAGCCCATTAGTGCTCAGAGGCTACTAAATTCAAGGGATGCCATCCGGATATGACGGGACAGTGATATGGGAAGAGGTCCGATTTTAGATGCAGGAGGAAAACCGGAGCACCCGGAGAAAAACCTGCAAGGACGAGTATGAATCGGCAACCAAACTCACATGTGGCACCGCGGGGAATTGAACCCCGGCCACAGTGGTGAGAAGCGAGTGAGAAGACCACTACACTAACACTATAGTGTAACTAGATACTATTATCTAGTCTGTATGGACGGGGCTTAATGTTATTATCGTTCTTTATCACTTTTGATTTAAATGATCATTGTGATACAAATTACACCAAGTCAACTTTTGTTGCATGTTCGCCTCTAAAACAGTAGATTAGTCTACAGTAGATGAAGCGGGACATCATCTCATCAGCACACCAGTGGTATCCAAACAATTGACATAATCTGCCAAAAGAGGGTCTGAACTTCTAGAATGCAACAGAAAATTAAGGGTTTGTATACTATCTGATGCCTCTTGTAGTCTTGTATAATAAAACGAGCATCAGAAAAGCATACAAATCATGCACCTTAGTAGCATAGATGTGCTAACAAGCGCAAGTGGATAAGGGCTTGGTCACACACTACCTTTGCAAAGTATTTGTGTGGAACCTGAGGGCACATGACTTTTCGACATGAGACACACTAAATTGCATTCTAAATACGAGAGGAATGTCCAGATATCAAATAATTTTGATTTTTTGAAATTCGAAATGTAATAAAAATTTTATGACAAATTATTAAAAATGGACATTGACATTTAACAGTCCTCGAAGCGAAACTTTACAAATCTAATGATATGTACTTTTAAGTTCATATCATTAGATTTGTGTATGAAACAGGGTCTTTTGATTATTGGAAATGCTGACATTATTTAAGGGGGTACTACACCCTTCGATAAATGTGTGTCTATTTTTGCATTTTTCTCAAAATCTAATAACACAGTGGTACCAAAAGTTATGTATATTATAGGGGCAAGGAATCCAATTATTACACTGGAATTTCAGTGAACCAAGACAAGCGGTTTGTTATTTATAATAAGAAATAAGGTACCGCTAGGATGTACCTCATTTCTGATCATATATACTGAACCGCTTGTCTTGAGTCACTGAAATTTCAGTGTAGTAATTGGATTCCTTGCCCCAATAATATACATAACTTTTGTTACCAGTGTGTTATTATTTTATGAGAAAAATGCAAAATAAATAGTCAAAAATTTACCACAGGGGTGTAGTACCCCCTTAACAGTTTCTTTTTTTTGCTAACGTCTTTATTTCCATTCAATAGCTGCCCAGAGATTTATCCATAATATCAGTGCAACAAGTTCGTATCCAATAACTGCTCCCTATATTCCTAGTTTTAGATACCTGCTAAAGATATTATCATACCTTGGAGTAGTACGGTAGTTCTTGTACGAAACTGTTCCTGCGTTGACCCTCCCTCGGGTCCATGGAGAACGACTGGTAATGTAGATTATACAACATTAAATAGGAGAGCTATTATAAAAAAAATAAACAAGTTGGTCTGCAGATTAATTGAGTTTTCGTCGACACACAGTGCTCTAGGAGCACAATAACTGTTGTCATTTATAATTAGGGCTTAGTGGTGTGTTGTTTTAATCTTTGGAGTGAAGGAGAAGGTGGTTTTAGCTCTAATTATTTACCCACAGATGGAACCCAGACCGTGGGACAGTCTAGTTCCTGCGTTGTATCAACAAAACGGAGGGGTTGTCATCGAGAAACGCAGAGGGCAACTATTATTTATCTTTCGAAGCTTGAGTAGGCCGTCTCATTTAGATTTTCTACTGTACGTATAAACTTACAGAAAAATACTATACACGAAGCAGCATAGCAGCTTTTTCGTATACAATATTTACTGCACTTTCTAGCTTGCCCAACAAGTTCATACAAAAAGTAACAGGCTACGCTCAGCCTACACCGTTAACACACAGCCAAAACCATTACCACAAATTGAAAATGCTTTTAGCTCGATACAGTGAAGTGCATTAATCCTCTCTCTGGGACTCGCAAACGTTTTCATTCTGGTCTCACCGGGTATTCCTTCTCTTTTATTTCACCAACTGTATGTAAACGACGAGTAATTTGAAATTTTAGCACCCTTTTTCATTCTAATCTTGAGATATAAATTGACAGTGTCTACAGAAATTCTCGTCTGCAATTACTTTTGAGGTAAAATGAGATTTTGATATTCTTAAAAGCTAAAGTCATAATTACTTGACGTGGTTGAATAATACGTCAATGCACTCATAAATTGTTCGTTGGCATTACTCAGTAAGTTGATGTAAGTCGTTGCATCAACTTTCCGAGTAATGCCAACGCGTACAATTTTGAGTAACGCTGACTCGATATCGTTATGTTGGTCGCACTCATTTGCACTTACTTTATTGAGTTGTTACAACTCAGAAAATTAAACTAGCCTAGGTTAGCATAATTTTCTAGAGGTGTGATATAGTATACAAAATTTTGCACTGATTAAAAAAATAAATATTTGAATACTGCTAATTATGCAAAAAATGATCCAATTACGTGAATTAAGTAACAAAGTACCAAATTGGGATAACTCAAAACAATAAGTACCAGTAACTTAAGGCAGCTGTGTACTCTAGACATTGTTTCTTTCGCAAAATTGAGGTTTTTTTTATATGTTTGTACTTTGTTATGTTTTTTATAAATACAAGGAATGAAAATCCAGATTTGTAAACTCCAACTGCAATATTTTAAGGATTTTATTTCACTATTCCACTCGTGTTTGAAATTGAAAAGGAAAGAAAATCTTTGTTGTACCAGCAGGGTACACGCGCGCAACAACTCATCGCGTTGCGTATCGCGCAATTTGTTAACGCACAAATACGCTACACATACGCGACGCTTATCTGCATGCGCGGCGCATCTTATGGAAACACCACGGAAGCACAAAAACCTAGTGGTCAAATGGCTCCGTTTTAGCTGATAAAATGTGGGTTTTTTCCAAGTTCTTTCCCCCAATTTAAATATCAAGCTATGAATGGATTTCGCTCAAACTTCTCAAGGGGCCGTGGATTTACCCGATGTTTATGTAATGTAAGGTAGAAAAATAAAAACTGCCGCATTCTCCTGTGAGATTCGATGAAAGTGCGAAATGTGACCACTTTAAACTTCAACGGCCATTATTTCGGATAAGTTCGGATAACTAAAATGAATTTTGTTATGGCAACTTTTACACTATTTTTGAGTTGTTCAAACTTACTCCTTTTGAATTGCGCCAACAAGGCGAACAAGTCATTTCTTTATATGAGTGTGGGAGTATTTTAAGTATTTTTTTTCTCTATCGTAGATCATTCCGAAATTTAAACATATTTCTAAAATTCGATTTGAAACATGGGTTTTGAAACACATTCCTGGATTTTGCTTTGAAACAAGTTCCTGATCAGTCTTATTCCGAAAATCTTTGTTTGGTCACAAATGCCTTTATTGTGCTTATCTGATGTAAACTATAGATGGCATCCATTATTTATTCGATGCTATCTACAGTAGACAGCATCAGTATCATATCTTCATCTGATGCTATCTACGGTAGACAGCAATCACATCATAATGCCTTCATCTGATGCTAACTACAGTAGACAACATCCATCGGGTGAAGATGCCTTCACCCGATCTACAGTAGAGAACATCCATATACGGTATGCCTTCATCTGATGCTATCTACAGTAGACAGCATCCATATATCTTCCATCTAATGCTATCTACAGTTGACAGCATCCATAGGTGACTTCATCAGATGCTATCAACAGTAAACAGCATCCATAGATGTTCATCTTATGCTATCTACAGTAGACAGCATCCATACATATCTTCATCTGATGCTATCTACGGTAGACAGCAATCACATCATAATGCCTTCATCTGATGCTAACTACAGTAGACAACATCCATCGGGTAAAGATGCCTTCACCCGATGCTATCTACAGTAGAGAACATCCATATACGGTATATGCCTTCATCTGATGCTATCGGCAGTAGACAGCATCTATATATCTTCATCTAATGCTATCTACAGTTGACAGCATCCATAGGTGACTTCGTCAGATGCTATCAACAGTAAACAGCATCCATAGATGTTCATCTTATGCTATCTACAGTAGACAGCATCCATACATATCTTCATCTGATGCTATCTACAGTAGACAGCATCCATAGATGCCTTCATCTGATGCTATCTACAGTAGACAACATCTGTAGATGCCTTCATCTGATGCTATCTACAGTAGACAACATCCATAGATGCCTTCATCTGATGCTATCTACAGTAGACAGCATCCATACATATCTTCATCTGATGCTAACTATAGTAGACAGCATCCATAGATGCCTTCATCAGATGCTATCTAGAGTAGACAGCATCCATAAGTGCCTTCATCAGATGCTATCTACAGTAGACAGCATCCATAAGTGCCTTCATCTGATGCTATCTACAGTAGGCAGCATCCATTGATGCCTTCTTCTGATGCTATCTACAGTAGACAGCATCCATTGATGCCTTCATCTGATGCTATCCAGAGTAGACAGCATCCATAAGTGCCTTCTTCTGATGCTATCTACAGTAGACAGCATCCATAGATGCCTTCATCTGATGCTAACTACAATAGACAGTGCCCATACATCATCAATCATCTGATGCTATTTACAGTAGACAACATCCATAGATGCCTTCATCTGATGATATCTACAGTAGACAGCATCCATAGATGCCTTCATCAGATGCTATCTACAGTAGACAGCATCCATAAGTGCCTTCTTCTGATGCTACCTACAGTAGACAACATCCATAAGTGCCTTCTTCTGATGCTATCTAGAGTAGACAGCATCCATAAGTGCCTTCTTCTGATGCTATCTACAGTAGACAGCATCCATTGATGCCTTCATCAGATGCTATCTATACAGTAGACAGCATCCATAGATGCCTTCATCAGATGCTATCTTGAGTAGACAGCATCCATAAGCGCCTTCTTCTGATGCTATCTACAGTAGACAGCATCCATAGATGCCTTCATCAGATGCTATCAACAGTAAACAGCATCCATAGATGTTCATCTTATGGTATCTACTATAGACAGCATCCATACATATCTTCATCTGATGCTAACTACAGTAGACAGTGCCCATAGATGCCTTCATCAGATGCTATCTACATACAGTAGACAGCATCCATAAGTGCCTTCATCTGACGCTATCTACAGTAGACAGCATCCATACATATCTTCATCTGATGCTAACTACAGTAGACAGTGCCCATACATCATCATTCATCTGATGCTATCTACAGTAGACAGCATCCATAGATGCCTTCATCTGATGCTATCTACAGTAGACAGCATCCATAGATGCCTTCATCAGATGCTATCTACAGTAGACAGCATCCATAGATGCCTTCATCAGATGCTATCTACAGTAGACAGCATCCAGATGCCTTCATCAGATGCTATCTAGAGTAGGCTAGACAGCATCCATAAGTGCCTTCTTCTGATGCTATGTATCTACAGCATACACACATCTGATGCTAGCTATAGTAGACAGCATCTATATATCTTCTTATTATTGATTATATAGTAATGACTCTTTAGATAGCAACTCTATTTTGATAGAATCAGTTAAAAAAATCCCATGCCGCTACCGCAGATAGCAATAATATTAAACAGCGAATTACTCTATGGTTGACAAAATATCTTATGTCTTATAAGACGAACGACATGACTACAGGTTGAAATTACAAGTGAATCAATCTGAAGTTGATGTAAATGTTCATAATTATAACATTTTGCGAACTGCTTTTATTTACATTTCCGCAAAAGTATAAGATTTATAATAATATTCCTATTTGGTTCGAGTTAGTGCATTTGTAGCTTCAAAGTCTCTCATTTTTTCATCAATATCGTTTTCTCCCTTGAAACAAACACTTTCAATCTTGTACAATCATCTGTGAGCAAACATCGTTTTACTTTCACGCGATTGTTTCCGCCCTACCCCTCAAGAGAATTCCCTGTCGCATCAGATCGCCTCTCACCCGCCTGATGATATAGCAGTGACGTACTAATATCCTTTAGTGTATGTAGTAACGATTTCTTGTTGCTCCTAATAAACCCTACGGGGGATCATCTGGTTTTGTTTTGAGTTAGATACCAGTCAGCGTTAGAAACCCTTTAACCCTTCAGGGTCCCTTACCATGTTAGTCAAGTCAGAAATTTATAAATTTTTACAAATTACAGAATGTGCCATTTTTATGAATATATTTGGATTCTACGTGAAAATGCTTCTAATTGAGTACAAACACGCCTAGTATTGGTTCAGCGGTTCTTGAAATAGGTTTGGAATTTGCTAAGATAAGCAGAGATTGGCGACTTATATGGCAGTCCCACATGAACACTAAGTAATAGGTAAGACAACACGATGTCAGGCATACATGGGTCAATTTCCATTGAGGCGTTGTATTATGTTTCAATTAGTGTAATTTGTGTCAGCCTTGTTCTCCTAGTTCGCTTAACAGCCTCTATCTGTATGTTTATAGGACACTGACATCTCACGGCGACTGGAAAAGAAGACAAATAGACAAAATTTTGGGGCTTCATTTTCTGTTATTAATTCAGTAATTCAAATCTCGACGCTTTGGCAGGATCGGGATCAGAACTGGCTGCAGGATCTTTGTCATTCACAGTGCAATTGCCAATAGTATACTAATAAAGAGAACGAATAGGCTATACCTGTACCTGTTTATGAGTTTTCTATATGGGGTTGAACCCGGGACCTTTTAAACCAGATTCAAAGAATGCACTTTGTCAATCCAATGTATTCCTAGTGCGTCGAACCATAAAAACTTGAAGTCACCGGTTCAAACACTGGGTGGTTGAGGGATATTTTCTGATGTTATTTAATATATATAATCAAACACGAAACAAATGCATGGACGTAACTAACATAATAAAAAAGGATACTAACTTAACCAGTGGCGGCACTAGGATTTTTTCGGGGGATGGGGAGGGCAAAGTGAATTTCAGGGGCGGGGGCAAAATCAACAAAATTTGCACAAAGTTGCCGCAAAAAATGGAAAATTGTGTGATTTTGGGGTTTTTGCCTTAAAAGTGGGGGGGCAAACTGGGGGATTATTTTGGGGAAATGCCCCTTTGCGCCCCCCCCCCCCGTAGCGCCGCCACTGAACTTAGCCCTATTCCTGACTCTAATGTATAACCATAATATTTTATAGGGCTGCAGAAATCTTCATTTATTACATTTCAACTTGATAAAGTTCACACACCCTATACTTGTAAATATCTCCAAACGAGGACCTAATTCTGCATATGATTTAATAGTATCTAACCTATAGACTCACACACACGTTCTTAATCGACACACACGTTCTTAATCGACACACCCGGGCCTCACCCCCCACACACACCCCACCCACCTACCCCAGACCACTTACTATCCAACCGTGGCCCGTCCTATAGGTACCCCCTATAGGTGGACCCGTTTTAAATACATTTTTACGTTATTTACGATGTCCTGGTCATATCAAGCAGATCGAGGACCTCCACAGTCGGAGGTGTGTCCTCGTTTGTCATGTGTGTATCCATATGTAGGTCCTCGTTTGGAGGTATTTACAAACGCACCCCACAACATCAACACACACAAAATTGGCATTCGTCGGTTAACCGTTTAGACATGTTGAACAAGACGATCCTGATTTCCCAGCAGCGGATGTCACTCGGAGATGTCACTGCATCTAAATCAGAAGATGCGATCGTAATCTACCACTCACAAATCAGGTTTACATGCTACTGGTTCGGGGGTGTCACTCGCTCTAACTCAGTTTGCCTTATTGATAATTTCCCATGGGGTGTACAGGGATCGGCGTGTACATGTATACCGAGTAGAGGTCCGTTGATGTTTGTATTTCGTCAGGACTTGGTATCTATCTTTATCTAACGTGTGTCAGGGAAGATGGGGTTCCCGGATACAACTGGGAATGGGGTTTAATTAAGGTGACTGTGCACTCTCAGAAATACATTAATTAAAAGTGATGCAAACTTCGTAATTATTCATGTAAGATGTATACAAGTAAAAAGAACAATTTTGGAGAAAATTATACAAAGAATAAGTTTTTAATCACGTTTTTTTGGAACACACTACGATATAAAAAAAATGGGCTTTTGTGTGTATTTTGTTAAGTAGACACTTTATTCTAGAAAATGTGTTTAATTTTTGATATTGGTCTTATTTTTTTAAATTAAGGTAATTTTTAGTTCAAAAGCGGCCTCATTTGGTATTTGGAAATTAATTAAAAACAAATAAGGCCAATATCCCAACAAAATGAAAAAAAAATCCTGGAATGGAGTGTCTATAGATGACAAAAACACACAAATGCCAAATTTTGAGTTTTACTATAATATGTTCCAAATAATTGAAGGCAAAATTTGTGTGTGTGTGTGTGTGGGGGGGGGTGATTTTCTCCAAAAGTGTTGTTTTTACATCTATAACATATTATGTTAATATTTAAACATTTCCAAAAATGTATATTTAGATCAATCTTGCATGAATAATTTAAAACAAGTTACAGCACTTTAAGGGATCTGGAATGAGCGTTTTGAGCGTTTCGACAGTATTTTTTGTGGGTCATGAATACGAAGAATGTCTTTCTGATATCAAATATTTTTCATTTTTGAAATTCACGATATAATACAAATTTTATGACAAATTATTAAAATATGATATTTTTCACATTTTTGATATATAACAGTCATCGAAGTAAATTTTATAAATCTAATGATACATTCTTAAAGTGTATGTAGCTGGGAGGAAAAGCCGACGATCAATTGAAAATTTTGACCTTTCATATTGAAGATATGGATTTTTTCCCAAAAAGACCTAATTATTTTTGGTGTTTTGGGAAAAAACACACCATATCTTCAATACGAAAGGTCACAATTTTCAATTGATCGTCGGCTTTTCATCCCACCTACATACACTTTAAGTATAAATCATCAGATTTATAAAGTTTATCAATTTTTAATCATTTGCCATAAAATGTGTATTACATTACGAATTTCAAAAAATAAAAAAATTATTTGATATCAGAATGACATTCTTCGTATTCAGAATGCAATTCGATATGTCTGATGTTCTCCATGTCCCACAATAAATACTGTCCAAACGTTCATACTTCATCCCTTAAATGAATGCATTTACGAGTGTGTACAATCACCTTTATTAATTAAGGCTACGGAATGAAAGTGGGAAGTAGTTACTCTGTTTTATTGAGAGCTGATTTCCACCTAAAGGTAGAGACCAGCACTGTGTTATGGACCACAATAGCCTCATCCAAATGGCATAGTTCAATAACCTCAATTAAACACTCATAGTGCAAAAGGTGACTTCAAGTTGCAGAGTATGAGTTTTTGTACCCACATTTTCAAAGGTCATTCAATGAATGTACAAATGTATTGGGGTTAAAGAACTGTGCCCTGATAGATGAACATGCTGTGTATCCTAGTGATAGGCCTATAAAATATTACGAGTTTGACCTAAATATGCCTATTTTATGTCGTCCTACATTTTATTT
Source organism: Amphiura filiformis (assembly GCF_039555335.1). NCBI lineage: Eukaryota > Metazoa > Echinodermata > Ophiuroidea > Amphilepidida > Amphiuridae > Amphiura > Amphiura filiformis. Next base: position 58,495,843 of record NC_092641.1, on the reverse strand, counting down.
AATTTCTGTCTAATTTCGACCTCCGAACTCCCAAAATAAAACGCACCATCAAGATAAAAAAAAGCATCTTTTTCAAGGTTGGTTTTAATGATGTCGGCTACGCAATTTTGGCGCCATAAATGTGGATGATTTAAGTACTCTTTCGCTACGCATGATCACGCAGGCATAACGTGGCCTCGACACGGAACGGTGCACACTTTTTATTAACCACTTATCTTTACCCATAACTCACACGGTGCTGGTAAAAACTCATCATTAAGTTAACCCAGGCGTGGAAAAGTAGAAATAATGACTTTTTATTATTGGGAGAAAATTGAGCTTTTCTTCTGTCTTTTTTCCACTTGGCGAATTCTAAATGGCTCGATCAGTTTGTTGGTATTCACTGGACTCAACAGGTTGGCGTGACGGGTCCAATGAACTTGTGCGTTTATACTCTGTTAATGATCCACGTGTTAAGCAAATAGGCCACTGATCCTATTAATACAATTGCTATAGACTTTACTAATTAGGGAACAATGAATGGACTCTGGTGGTTAATTAACTAACTGTTAACCATGTTTAACAATTGGTCAGAAGCATTCATATTAACTGAAATAAATGTTCAAATTTAACCACATTATATAATTAATACGCCATGCATAGCGATAATGTATTGTATACTGAACACTTGTGTGTACAATTCTCTAAAGAGTTGATAGTTATGATATAATGAAGCATAAATTGGACGATAATACCACAAATTGAGCCCAAATCTAGGTCATTTTAGCCGCCGTTGTATTCATAATAAGCCACTCTTTTCAATCATCGAGTGAATATACAACGCATGCATGCAATGCTTTTATAAAATACCGATTTTATTCATCGGGCTAAAGTACTCAACAATAAGCTATGGTAACGAAAACGATCTAAATGTTTGGAGACAGGACCACAAAAGATGTTTCACACTACACAATATAGTTTGCACTAGCCTACGGGCTCTCTCTACTATACCGATATTGTGAGTCTCCTATTCGCTCTACTCAATCAATCTTTTTACATGCATGCGGCGTAACGGCCCAGTTTTTTCACCAAAAACCTCTACTGACAAGCTATCCATTGAATACTGAGCCACACACTATTATAGTGATGGACCCAAGCCTTTGGCAATTTTTCTTTCATCTGAATGAAAAGATACTAGTTACTATTCTCATGTTTCTTTACACTGTTGAGATTAAACTCCCTGAAGGGAAACAGATCTAGTGTTAAAAATAACCAAGTACAAAATGACAAGAAAATTGTTGAGTCCGTTTGTTAAAGAAAAAACTACTTAACCATACTGTGGCTGGCCCCGACACGGCTATTACACGAGGACGTGTGTTGGGGGGACCAGGTGGACCTTATTTTCTTGTTATTTCCTTTTATATATCGGACATTTCAATTAAATCAGGGAGTTCAATGACTGGAACAGTAGTTGTCAGTGACGGATGTCGGTTTGGGACAATTTACATGACGATGATGAATATAATAAGAATGGCGACTCTATGGTGGTGAAAATACTATATAAATATCACACTGTCAGAAGTAGGTTTTAATATATTTCAAAACTTTAAAAAACAAAGAAAATGCAAAAGAAAGTAAGGTAAAATACCACGGTGGACCGTTACTGGACATCGATTTCAATGATCAGTATCTTTGGAATAATATTATTAGACATGTTACATTTTTACATTAGACTAGTGGCACTCTAGACAAGTTAGAGTCATGCTGCCATCTACTGAAGAAAGCATTAGTATTTCTTTTTATCGTATTTCGTACAGAATGATATTATGCGTCAAATGTTTATGCGCCACGTCACATTAGAGTCATCCTGCTATCTACTGAAGATAGCATTATTCCTAGTACCGTATAGTATCACTTTTTAGCGTATTTCGGAAGATAGCCCTTTCTAATTGTGCTATTTTCTTTTTGAATAATATTATTCATTACGCTAGATTCTGCTTGCTATCTACTGAAGATAGTATTATTATTTGTTTTTTGTATTTCGGAAGATAGCACTTCGGCGCAGAACGGAATATTATTTGTCTTATCTCGTTTGGATGCGCATAACATCGATCGTTACTCTACACGTTGTTATTAATATCTACTGAAGATAGCATTTTTTTGTATTTCGGAAGATATTACTTCCGTACAGAAATTAAAAAAAAATCATATGAACCCAGCTTTATCAGATCACCTGTTATCTAAAGACGTTTCGTGATTGTCGAAATGCAGTGTTTATTGGGATTTTTCCCGTACGGAGGACACGACGTTTTTCCCACACAGGAGTGAGAATTTCAATCGGGTTTTATTCTAAATAGGTGACTCCATTTGAAATTCACCCCCTGTATGGGAGATTACGACCAAGTCTTCCATAGGGGTGTATGGATTTCAACAGAAATAGCCCATTTGCAGACATGATGGACTAACGAAATGCACACTCATTCAGGGCAAACTATGTGTCAAAACATCAATTTATTAATAGGTCTGAACTCACTCATACAATAAAAAGCATTGAATCGACTATAATTTCTATTAATTGAGTGGAAAACATTAGCGAAAAAACATTGCTTGAAAATCAGAATAAAACAGGTCATAACAATCCAATTAATCAGGTCTTATGCCAGGTGAACGGACTTAATCGTCAAAAATAATTGAAAAACGTAGAAATAAATAAAATAATTAGCATTAAAAAGCGACAAGAAGACAATGTCAAATAATTGAAAGTGTTAAGCACACTGATTGACACACGTCCACTGATTGTTCCATATTGTTTTGACTTTTCTTAATGAATTATCGCGGTTTTACTTTCTTAATTAAATAATTATCCCTGTACGCACTTGTCTTCAAATCACCTGAATCAATCATTATTTTAATCCTTGAATTTCAGCCAATTAAACAAAAATGAAAGTGAATGATTTGTTTTCTCAAATCTTAAGGGCAATTCATTTTATGTATAATGTTACTGTCATGAATGAGACCTCACAACCAAATTCATATTTCTATCGCTGTTAATATGAGCCATTATCATCAACCAATCAGATGACTCGTTACAACTTTCACTTTAAAGTACGATCTACACCATTGGTCAATATCTAATTGCTAATTATTATCGAATACAATTGTATACCTAGTGACAGTTTTGTCCATGAATAAAACCAGGTAAGCGTAAAATGATACTTTTATCTATCTTAATAAAATTCATTAACCCAAGAGTCTCTTACCATTAAAATCCCTCAAAAGAAACTTTTAAACACAAGAAATGAAACAATGATGGGCGAAGATTGGATTTTGAATACAATCGATCAAAATGTCACTGTGATCATTGGGTGATGTTTTAATTGAAAACACATGTCAGGGTTTATTTTGTATGTATGGTGAGAGTGTGAATTGAAGTGACAATAATGTACCTTGCTAGAGGAGGAATAGGGGTCTACCCATAATGCCTAGCGATGGATCTGTATCCTACAATCGAAGATTTGTATGCCCGGGTTTGTTTGTGCATAATAATTTGACATACTGCTACACCAAATCATGAATTATTTATAATAGGCTACTTACCGCAAAAACTCGATAGGCCTTAGCATATGTGCTTACTATCGAGCGCTTGCAAAACATGCAAACATGAAGAGCCCCGTCAACAAAAGTGTAGAGGGTTTTGAGCAAATCATCGATGAATATAATAGTATTATACGAACAAGTAAACCTGTAAATGTGTGTCTCAACCCCATACAGCTCAGTTGGTAAAGCGCCGGACTTTGGTACAATTTCATGTTTTTTAAAGCGCTCGATAGTAAGCACATATGCTTACTATCGAGTTTTTACGGTATTTTAATAAGATATTGCAAACAACTCATTCAATTAGTTGCTCATCGGGAGGATCGTAAAAATCATCAAAATTTAGGTTTTGTCATTAGACGTGCCTTTACCTTTACAAAAATAAATTACAAAATTTAAATAAAAGCGCAATGCATTTTGGGAAAGCGTTTAAAGCCATCTTTGATATAACCTGTAAGCATGGCACAGGGGACGGGCAAGGGGATGTGCACCTGATTTATAAAAAGAAAAGACATATTCAAACAAATAGTTATGCTTCATCTTGAATTAAGAAAGTGAGCAATTGGTATAATGATGCCCGAGGGAGGTGTCTATTCACACCTGTAATTGGGGATCATTTTAGATTATCAGATTATTATTATCGTCTTATAATTCCAATTCCTTGGGTACTTGGGTAAAAGTTTTAAGTATAAAGAGTGTTTGTTTTATGTCCTTCGCCCTTTTGAATTATAAATGTCGCATGCACTAAAAGGATTTCTGTCATTTGTATATAAAAATCGACGAGCGATCATTTGCATTTTTGATATTGATCAGTGATGATCATTCTGTTTTGATTTTTGTAGATATACCGTAAAACCTCGTCTACAAGCATATAGCTTGTTTTTGATGAAAGCTAAATTAATATGAAACAGCCGTAAATACGCCAATACAATAGATTGGTCTTTCAATAGTACTTGTTTGTATATGCATGTATTAGTAATTTATTTGCTTTAACTCCATAATCTTCTAATTTTGTCGATGGATGGCACCTGGATTAATTTAGCTTTCATCAAAAGCTCTCTATATGCTTGTAGACGAGTTTTTACGGTATACAAGAACGACAAACAGCAAAATTAATTTTATCTGAAAAGTTGATTTTGACTGAAAAATATGTTTTAAGTATGTTGGAATACAGACTAACTTTTCCACACCACAACAATTAATAATCTTTGTTGTGAATTTTTGATTGCAAAATTAACTTAGCATTGAAATTTACTCATACTGTGATGCCTGCCTTCTATATTTCTTCTTCTATCAATTGATGCCAACATAAAGGATTGCTGAGGTCACACAACAAGTAAAAACAAAATTTAACATACTCAAATTTTCGGCTGTCATCCGTCGAGACTTTTTCAAGGGTGGTTGACTGGAGCGGAATTTTGGTCATGTGACTTACATGACAATGATGACATCAGAATAACAGGTTGGTAGACGGCTAGTATAAGGGATTGTTCCATCAAAGCATACACTGCAAAAACAGCAGAGCAACACTTAATAAACACTTTAACACTTCATAAACACTTGTTTGTACAGTGAAGGTATAGGGTGTTAATTTATAAACACCAAAACACGTTTAGAAATATGAAGATGTTTATGTTTTTTAACACAAGATAGTGTTTAAAATATGTACCTTCACTGTACAAACAAGTGTTTATGAAGTGTTAAAGTGTTTATTAAGTGTTGCTCTGCTGTTTTGTAGTGTACATGGGTCGGAAAAGTTGGAGCCTTCGACGTATCATCCCTTTATATGGTCTTAAATTTATGTGATCTATCTCATTCATTTGTACGGTCTGAATTTAGTTTTTATCCTCTCTTCCGGCAGTGGTGTAAGGATTCCAATAAGTGTGTGTATTAAGTCCGACGAGTAGGACCTGTTTTTTTTCTTAGTTTATACTCAGACTCTGATTTACCACGAAAACCCACTAACCGCCGTCTTTCTTGCACCATGTGAGATAGTGATCATATAAAGTCTGAGCTGAAGTCTGGTAACTAAGACAAAAAGGTCCTACTCGTCAGATTAGGCCTATATGTATGGGGAGGTTCTTGATCCCCCAACTGCCAAGTAACTTCGCACAAGTTTCACTGAACTCATATCCTAAATTTGGCTGCTTCCAATAATTCCAAGCCTCCCATATGATGAATATTATTTCACAGACAAAATGCCTTATAGAAGCCCGAATTTCAAGCAACTGGACTTCCAATTGCCATTGTTATGGAAAAAAAAGGTCAGTAATTCAGTCATAATTATATAGGATTCTTCGAAAAATATTATGTACAACTAATTTCTAATTCATGACAATGCTGAATGACCTTTTTTATATATTTTTTATCTGAAGCCGCATTTCCAGGAAAAAATTGGAATTCTAAGTCCCTTTATAGTGGGTGTGATCTTATTTTCTGGAATAGTGCAAAAGCAAATGGACCGAATAGTCAGTATCCTCGAATAAGCATATAGCCTAAATCTAAACAATATTAGGGCAAATACAATAGCGACGTAGTTTTATCAGTTTTTGCAATACCACTATACTTAATGTAGCTTTATAGTGCCAGGCATTTCCATGCTCGTGTTTATAATATTATAAAGGATCTACTTTGAGAGAAAATGCTTTCTTCCAGGATATTGTTATCGAGTAACCATTTAAGATAGACTATGAACTATGAACTTTGAATTTAATTGATAATATAGGAATAAAATGTATTACTCTCAGCAATTGGGAAAACATTTTTAAACCGAATCTTATAATTTTTCGATTTTTGGTCAGGAAAACTTGACCAAAAAGAAAAACACGTGTGCGTGTCCAAACACGTGATATTCATTAAATAAAAAATTAAAAAATATACAATTTTGAATATATCATATAAAATGTACTAAAATTGACTTCTAATAATAAATAAAGTCAGTATTACCCCAGTGGTTCTTGAAACTGACTTGAGATAGAGGATAGAAATATGCAAGGTATTTTGGTGACTTTGCAAAGTGCGTTTAATGCTTTTAATAAAAGTTAATAATCTAGATGGGCCTTAGGGTTTCTTGTGTAACGTGTCACGCACTGAAATTTAATGAGATTCTTAAACGAACTTGCCTATGGAAATTAAAATAGCAATTAAAACATGTCTGACTGAATGTCTGAATTATGGTTGTATATAATAGAGGGCGGGCTTTATTTTGGGATAGATATCTCGGAAGATTACACCATTTTATCTTAAATAAAAGTTGCATAGCTTGTATTTTATCTTTTTGTAAAGATTACCTTTGATTTCAGACAATATTAAAGGGGGTATACACGTTAACGTTAACGTCTCACGTTTTCTTCTAGCTTGCCTTGATTTAGATTGTTGTTTTCTTATTTGAGTTATCATTCATCAGTATCAGTTTAGAAAGTGTCCTAACTGAGACGAGGATAATGACATCATCCTACTATTTGTTTACTCCACCTATAATACAAGTGATATATAAATCACCGTACATTTTACCCTTTAACATAATTCTAAATAGTTATTATTTATATACGCAGCGCATGGACGCCTTGGTTCATTGCGTTTGCTATCTACTGAAGATAGCAACACAGGGGTATAATACACGGCATGCACTGATATAATTATGCGTTGTGTAAATGCATCTATCCACTGAGCTAATGATCAGTGTTGCTGTTGGTACTATGATGTAGGCCTATTATAATAGCTTACTCAATACAATAAGTGGAGGTTATCTGCTGTCTACAGAAGATAGCAAGGCGTTTTAAAATGATGAGTCTCAACTTGAACGTCCAAGGTATTTTCTGCAATCTACGAACGATAGCACATGTGATGGCGAGAAAGCATAATACCAAAGTTAAAGTGCCTTTCGTTATTGTCGTCATTGTTTTGGCTGTCTGTTTGGCTGTCGGGGTGTCTGTCGGGGTGTCGGGGTGTCTGTCTGTCTGTTTATACTTTAGTATTTATGTCAACTGAAAATTTATAGCTACTGCCTCACTTGCCATACAAAACGAACATACGGCATTTTTGCCATGCACAAAGTGTAAAATAAAATAATCGATAAATTAATTAAAAGCACCATGTCCATTTTCAATCATATTTATCAAGGATTGACAAAGCTCATAATGGATTATGAAGTTACCGTAAACAGGGTATGAATTAATGTTTCTACAAAAATATATACTTATTAAAGAAGAAACAGACCGGATGATTGTTGATGCCCTATATGAACGAAACTATTTCGTTCGGAGGGGGTTGAAAATGTTGATTTCTTCCGGTTTGTTACACGTCATTGCAGATGGCATGTAGGGGAGGGGTCCGTATTGTAACCATGGTAAAGACTCGTTACGGTTATTGGCCGTCATCGATATTTTGTTTTTGTTTTTGTTTATCCATGAGAACAATAATCCGCCCATGTTTGACATCCTTATAAAAATCGTTATTATGTAATTTTTGAAACACTGATAAAGATTTGCAGGCTATAAAATACACCAAAATCATGTACCATAAAAAAGGTCATAAAGTGTATAAATTTAATGTTGAAATAAAATCTATGCTTCAAAAATGTACTTTTTACAACACTAGTGTGAATTATTACAAAACATAACAGGTGCCCAAACCGAATGTACTAGCGGTCATCATCACCAAAGTCAACCACGTCACTCATACAACAATTAATGCAACCTGCCGATGTTTACATACTAATAATTACCCGCAATATAACGCTAATTGAATAAAACACAATAATATGATATTTGTTTGATTAATATTGTTGCCATTATGATGAGGCGTTACTAATTTCTATACATTCTTTACCATGTAATACGGTTTTAACACTAATAAAATACAATACAAACCATTCACAAGCCCCAGGCTGGTTCCTTTTTTGCTCTTTTGTGTGATTTTTGTATTCACCATCCACACCGATTTTACATCAATAGCGTTTTATAAGCGTTTGATCATTATTGTTATTATTGTCATTCTTGATGACTGGCTTTTATGTAAGACATAGTTAACTAAATAACCGTGAATGGTGAGTTTTCAATTGGCTTTTACAGCTAACCAAAAAGGCCTATTATGTGGCTTGAAATCGACAGTATCCGCTCCTTTCTAAAGCATATTCATACAGGAGTGAAAAGATCGTGCGTGAAGGCTGTTCCTCATTTGAGTAACTCGTGATTTTCTATTCTAAACTATTGATGTTGATCTTTATGTGTTCTTTACCATCCTATGATCGTCTACACGACGTGTGTTAAAAAACCCCGCGGAAAAATTATTCACTTCCGTTTTAGTCTCATGATAAAGTAGTAGAGTAAATCTTTATTGATGCCGGGGATTTCGCGTGGCCATTTTGAAAGAATGCATACCCTGCAGACGGGAAATAGGTGAATGAAATACCCACGGTCTATTCGAGGTCACGAGAAGAAATTGAAAAGGATTTTAAATTACTTTAATAAATCATGTAGGAAAACGGGGCGATAATTTTGATTAAACGTCAGTTGGAAAATGTAATGAAATAAAATTATGACACAGATCAATATTGAAGTAAAATTGTGGCAAACTGGGGCGATATGTATAGGGGAATCGCTGGCTGCGATATGATAGAAATAAAACGACCTGAAGCTTTGCAACAAATTAAAACGGATGAAAACAGGGTAAATTTTTGCGAGTTGGAAGTCAATTATTTTAATTAGACTTCTTGTAATTTGCTTTACAAAATATGGTTAATCAGTCGTATAGTAGCTGTTGGTATATGAAATGGCAGTTTGGTCCATGGGCATTTATATGCTGAGGGATTCAGATACAGGTGATTTGTGTTTGTTAAAATCAAATTTCTCACACTATGTATATATCTATATATCTCCCCTCTCTCTCTTCCTCTCTCAATCTTGCTTTTATTCTATTTTCCTCCCTCTTTCCTCCAACGTTTTCTCTCTTACTCTATTTTCCTCTCTCTTTCTCTCTCTCCCTTTTATTCTTTTCCTCCCTTTCTTTCAACACTTTCTCTTTTACTCTATTTTCCTCTCTCTTTCTCTCCCCCTCTCTCTTCTTCTCTCTAGCTTGGTTTTATTCTCTTTTCCTCCCTCTTTCCTTCAACATCACGTTTTCTCTTACTCTATTTTCCTCTCTCTCCCTCTCTTCCTCTCTCAATCTTGCTTTTATTCTTTTCCTTCCCTCTTTCCTTCAACACCTTTCTCTTACTCTATGTTCATCACTCTCTATCTCTCTTGTCTCTAGCTTTCCAATAGAACTTAAATGTGTGCCTTTAAAATTATATCATCATGTCATTCTAATTATTTACACTGAATGAAATATAGTAATCTTTAAAACTTACTGGGAATGGATATTTTGACCGATATCAATTTAATTTTGAGTTTTTTGTGACGAGTATAAAGAGTAGATTGCCAATTTGCATCATCACTATAGTATTAAATTTGTTTAAATAAGTAATCAAAATATAGAAGACATATCAAATACCTAATTTAAATTTATAATTTAACATCATATCAAAAAATAATTGGAGAAATCGGTGAAATAATTACATAACGATGCACATAACTGGCAAGTTATTTTCGGCCAACCAGGCGAAATAAAATGAGAAGCGTCACACGAATAAGTCGGGTTAATCTTAGCTATGGCTAAAGCTTGTCATCTTCAGTAGATAGCAGGGACATCAGTGCGGTGTTGGCTGTACTACATAGTAATGGGACAGTATACGAGGAAAGAATCAAAGCCAACATAGGCATCAAGTCAAATCTATTCAAATGAAAGATGTATGTGAAGACCTGGGCGCAAGAAGACCGTAAGTCCACTTGGCCCCTCAACATGTATACACTCAAGTTGCGTATAGTTTCGTATAGTTTGGTAACGCTTTATACATGTTCAGGGGCCAAAACAAATCTTTCACAACCTTTCATGATGTTTTCACCCTGGAACATGTATTAAACACTATAAAAGCCTAAGAAACTCTATGTAACTTCAGTGTATACATGTTGAGGGGCCAAGTGGACTTACGTCTTCTTGCGCTCAGGTCTTCATACTGGTTAAAAGATTAAACAGCACTGATGAAAGGGTGAACTGAACAACAGGTGCTTAAAATATTGTTTAAGAATTTTAAACAAGTTGTTTAATTATTTTTAAGCACTGAAATGGCCGTTCAGTTACTTTTAAAGCGGTTTGCACTCTTAAAACAGCGTGGTCAAAATTGACCCCGTAGTTGTCAACTATACGCACCTTACCCTTAAATTGTGGTCAAATATTAACCACAAAAAGGTCCAAATTTTATAACACGAAAATTGTGTTTTGCTACGGAATGAAAAGCAAGGGTGCTATCTACTGAAGATAGCAATATATTTAAAATGCTATCATATTGCATAAACGGAATTCCTGCTATCTACTAAAGAAAGCAAAACAATTTGGTTTCTGCTTTCTTGTAAAAAATGTTAGATATTTGGCTTTCATATCTGAGCTTAAGGTATAGCATGATATTTTTATGATACCAGAGAGCCAAATATGTTATTCTAGTTAAAGATAGCAGTATAATCGACAAAGAATTTAGCATGATAATTTAGTGCTATCTGCTGAAGATAGCTATAGTGGTTGCTATCTACTGAAGATAACACGGTAATTCATTATAATCGACAAAGGATTCGGCATGATACTTTAGTGATATCTACTGAAGATAGCTGCAGTGTTTTGCTATCTACTGAAGATAGCACGATAATCCATTATTATCGATAAAGGATTCGGCATGACACTTTAGTGCTATCTACTGAAGACAGTGTTTTGCTATCTACTGAAGATAGCAACGCTTTTCCTTTTACTAAGGACAGCAGCATTTTTATTTTCATTTTAAGCCTGGTGAAGAGCTACATTGTTGATCAATATTATTAATGAGAAAGAAAAGGTTGTTACGACTTCACAAACCAATTAAAGGTGTATAGTGTCTTTCTGTTAGGATAAAAAGTGTTTTCTAAAATAAACATAGAAATAAAATGCCGAGTCATCCTGATAATAAACTCTATTGTTTCATCATCATCATATTTGTCTCGACCTGTATATTAGTAAATTACGATTCAATATAGTTTATAATGACGCGTTAATAACGCGAGTATACAACAAATTAACTCATCACACCATAATACGTGGATACTCCCATCTTAGCTTTATATACGCCTTAAACACCGCTGTGTATAACCATCCACGCTGCCTATCTTTCAAAAATCAACTTGAATCGCCGGAGAGATTAATAACACCTTACATCGCGGCCTGGCCCGCCAAACCGCCCTACGTAAATATATCGCTCTTACTCTCGCTCTCCAGTATCGCTTATGCCGTGTATCAACTCTCCTTATACCGCGATTTCGATCGCAAATTAATATCTTGAGAGGGTTGAAGATGGCCACAGGCATCAATTTATTTTAGTTTAACGCCGTCTATACTTTTTAATAGATAGAATTCGTACACTTAACATGCTAAACGCTTGAAAGAAAGGATATAATTTGTGCACTTTAGTAAAACTGTGGACCAGTAAGATCAGTGAATAAAACTGGTGCAAATTATAGGGCAAATTATGTCATATAGATTTATAAAAAATTGAAATAAGTCCTAATTAAAACAGGCTGATTTGTTGTTAAACTCTAGATTGTTTTTGATTGATTAGAATACTGTTAAGAGTCTATAATGATTACCATGATCATGGTATGATGATGCTGTGGGGTTATTCAAACAATATTTGAGACATGGGGCTTGTCGCTGAATCCTATTATCATGATTATCAAATAAACTAGAGGGTATAATATGGTGTTTCTATAGCAATGAATATTGCAAATATAATATCTGATTTGTATTAACAATTACAAATTGTTTTATGATCGATCCATCATGACGCAAACTAATATATCCGATGTCTTTGGATTATGATTTACGTGCATAGTTGGGCTATTCTAGTTAAAATCCATGAACCCCTTTGGAAGGCATAACTTTATCTCCTATACAGGGGGTGTAGATTTCAAATGGAATCATCCATTCAGGTAACCCCATTTGCTTTCACTCTCCCTGTGTGAGAGATTAAGGTCATGTCTAGTCTTCCATATGGGGGTGTATGGGTAACATTTATAACATATACCAAAGAAGGTCAAATTTAGCAAGAAATGAACAAAGGTACCATCTTTTTATGTTAGACTGTTCAAAATAGCCAACAAATGTCAATTTTTAGGCGGTTAAAAGTCTATACTTTATACATAACCTTTTGTTGACAAAAGTCCACATTTGAGTAAATTCGTACTCCCTGCATAAAAATCCTGGCCTACCATGCCTAAGGGCCTGCATGAATTATGTAAATAATGTAAATAAGGGCCTGATGAATGCGATTCATAGCGCTAAATACTGTACTTCTGACTTCTGTACTACAAAAGTGACAATTTTATTATGTTGTCTTCTTAATTGCTCGTTTTGGTCCCTTTTTATAAGTTTTCAAAATAATTTCAAATTCAAAGATAAATCATGACAAGCACCCAGAAAGTACACCAAAACCTAGCCAAACAAACCAAGGAAAAGTAATCCCCCTTGATCACTTGTTAGCGAGCATGTGAATTTTCTTTAATGAAGATTGCTTATTTTTTATTGACGTGTGTCACCATACACGAACCTTACGTTACGTATACTCCAATTTGCGTGAGCCGTTCACTTCTTAATATGACGAGAACATGGGGTATCAACATGGCGAATTTGAACCATTTCAATCCGGAATGTACAGATCCGGATTAGGTATGGGTGTGGCACGTGACGCGTGTATTTGTGTGAATCAATCTTTACCAAGCTGGGGCTAAATTATGAAGTTTGAAAAAAAAAACCACCCCAAAACCACTCAAGAGGCCTTAAAATGCCATTAGAATAGACCTGACTTGTGGGGGTACCTCCGCAAAGTAAAAACAAACCAAAACACACACACACCAAATATACACACACACCCCTACACACCCCATACATATCACAACCTCACCCAACACTCCGCTATACATACGCACACCCCCAATACACACCCCTATATAAAACTGATTATAACACTGCTAAAACGAGATCAATTCAAAGGCCTTAAGGAAGAACAGATGATTAATTGTGTTTCAACTGATTGAGTGTCCCAAGTTAAAAAACAAAACCAAACAAACAAAAAATAAACAAATAAAATATAATATAAAGAACCAGATGATAATCAGAAAAAAGAGAGAAATGGCAAAAAAAACACAAAAACAACAACAAAAAACCAACAAATAAAAGCAAAAACGTTACCATTTCACTTCACCTCCTGATTTTAGTACTTTCTACCCGCTCGCCAGATTATCTCGGCATATTATTGACGGATTCTATCTGGATCCGAACCAAACCACATGAAAATGATCGTGGAAACAACGCCCTTAAAAATTTCGACTTTTTTCACTTCCCAAATTGGCCGTACCCTCCACCCAAGCGTAGTTGATATTTCAACTTAATTTCACCAAGCAGTCCTTATTTGATCTTGCTCATTGCTCGCATATATATCTTGAGTGGGTTTACGTTCCGCCCCTGGGTACAAAACACGCCATGCAATCCTCATTAGTGATAGCAAGTGAGACTTATGCCCCAGGCCTAAGGGTACTTTAAGAAAAATATGCCTTAGGCTGAACTTACGCTTTAAACACACAGAAATCGTTGCAAATTTACCCACATTTGGAGCATTTTTTGAAGCGAAAACGGATAACTGTACTTAAATGATTCCTTCTCACTCTCTATGCCAATGGCACGACATCCGTATTACTACGCTAAACCTACAAAATTGCAAAATTTGACATTCCTAAAAGCCGAAGATCAATTCTATAAGTCGCACTATAGCTATGTTTGTACTCATTTCAACACATATTTAAATGTATAGGCTATGTGACCATTATGTCATGAAGATATGAAATGTTAGATTTTACGTTATCAAAAACGCGAAAATTTCAACCTTTATACTTAGAAAGTAAGCACCTTGGTTTTTTTTTTCTCTGAGCAAACGCACATGCTTATCAAAATACAATAATATCAATTTTATACCAATTTATATCAATTCTAAGAATGTTAAAGTCGTACCATTCCATGTATAACATCTAGAACGTCAGTCTGTGCAATTCTTTAGCACTATAAGGTCACCATATTAGAAATATGCATGCATCATCGCTTAAATAATGGGTGATAAAGTGTCCCAAGTGAGATTTCACGCACTTCAAAAGGGCAGAACTATTTTGTCCAAAGTTACTGAGAGCTGTCCATTTAGTTTCTTAGAGTCCCATTGGCTCAGAGATTATACATGTTGAAGATGAAGAATATTTACCGGTTTGTATTAAAATTGTCTCAACTGAAATACTATTAGTATTATGTTATCTTTATACCAAACAGTCTAAATCTAAAGTAAGTTATGTTAAAGTATGGTAAAATGGTTGTGTTAGTAGATAGTAGTTTTAATACTTAATTGATTAGACTTCTGTAGCTATTTTTAATATAGATGTTATGGACTTGCTTCGTAATACCGAGCTTATGTCAGTAGATAGCATTTTCATATTCGGAATTGTTTCATAACATAATGCTATCTTCAGTAGATAGCAGCTTTAAGTGGAATTATTTGTGCTCAATCGATAGCAGGCACGAGTTATTTTACAATCTTGTGTTATCTTCAGTAGATAGCAATTTTTATATGAGGAATTGTTTATAGCTATCTTCAGTAGATAGCAATTTTTATATGAGGAATTGTTTATAGCTATCTTCAGTAGATAGCAATTTTTACATGAGGAATTGTTTACGCTTCAATGTAGAATTATTTGTGCTCAACCGATAGCAGGCACGAGATATTTCACAATCTTGTGCTATCTTCAGTAGATAGCAATTTTTATATGAGGAATTGTTTATAGCTATCTTCAGTAGATAGAAGCTTTAATGTAGAATTAGTTGTGCTCAACCGATAGCAGGCACGAGTTATTTCACAATCTTGTGCTATCTTCAGTAGATAGCAATTTTTATGTGAGGAATTGTTAATAGCTATCTTCAGTAGATAGCAATTTTTGTATGAGGCATTATTATTGTTTATAGCTATCTTCAGTAGATAGCAATTTTTATATGAGGAATTGTTTATAGCTATCTTCAGTAGATAGCAATTTTTATATGAGGAATTGTTTACGCTTTAATGTAGAATTATTTGTGCTCAACCGATAGCAGGCACGAGATATTTCATAATCTTGTGCTATCTTCAGTAGATAGCAATTTTTATATGAGGAATTGTTTATAGCTATCTTCAGTAGATAGAAGCTTTAATGTAGAATTATTTGTGCTCAACCGATAGCAGGCACGAGTTATTTCACAATCTTGTGCTATCTTCAGTAGATAGCAATTTTTATGTGAGGAATTGTTAATAGCTATCTTCAGTAGATAGCAATTTTTGTATGAGGCATTATTATTGTTTATAGCTATCTTCAGTAGATAGCAATTTTTATATGAGGAATTGTTTATAGCTATCTTCAGTAGATAGCAATTTTTATATGAGGAATTGTTTATAGCTATCTTCAGTAGATAGTAATTGTTATATGAGGAATTGTTTATAGCTATCTTCAGTAGATAGCAATTTTTATATGAGCAATTATTTATAGCTATCTTCAGTAGATAGCGATTTTTATATGAGCAATTGTTTCATAACCTAGTGCTATTTTCAGTAGATAGCAGCTTTAATGTAGAATTATTTGTGCTCAATCGATAGCAGGCACGAGTTATTTCACAATCTTGTGCTATCTTCAGTAGATAGCAATTTTTATATGAGCAATTGTTTATAGCTATCTTCAGTAGATAGCATTTTTTATATGAGGAATTGTTTATAGCTATCTTCAGTAGATAGCAATTTTATATGAAGAATTGTTTATAGCTATCTTCAGTATATAGCCAGTTTTATATGAGGAATTGTTTATAGCTATCTCCAGTAAATAGCAACTTTTATATGAGGAATTGTTAATAGCTATCTTCAGTAGATAGCAATTTTTATATGAGGAATTGTTTATAGCTATCTTCAGTAGATAGCAATTGTTATATGAGGAATTGTTTATAGCTATCTTCAGTAGATAGCAATTTTTATATGAGGAATTGTTTATAGCTATTTTCAGTAGATAGCAGCTTTAATGTAGAATTATTTGTGCTCAATCGATAGCAGGCACGAGTTATTTCACAATCTTGTGCTATCTTCAGTAGATAGCAATTTTTATATCAGCAATTGTTTATAGCTATCTTCAGAAGATAGTTGCTTTTATGTGGAATTGTTTCGTAGCCTTGTGTTGCCCTCAGTAGAATAAAGCATGGAGAATTATTTCATTATCTTAGTGTTATCTTCAGTACAGCAGTGCAGTTGCGCACAATTGTGCTATTCCACTTAAAATCCACACTACCCCTGTGTAAGATTTTGGAATTATCATAAACTTAAACTTTCTGATATCTTCCAAGATGTCAGTTTTAAGAGACTTACTTCATAACATTGCGCTATCTTCAGTAGATAGCATTTTACACCCAAAAGTGTGTTGCATTGTGCTATCTTCAGAAAATGGCATTTTTGTGACATTGTTTTATAATCTTCTATTATCTTCAATAGCAGTTTTTGTGCGGAATTACGTCACTAGTATATAGCAGTGTTTATGGGAATTATTTCGCAACCTTGTGATATTTTCAATGTGTAGTTATTTTATGCAGAATTATTTAATAAACATTGTTTATAGCTATCTTCAGTAGATAGCAACTTTTATATGAGGAATTGTTTATAGCTATCTTCAGTAGATAGCAATTTTTATATGAGGAATTGTTTATAGCTATCTTCAGTAGATAGCAATTTTTATATGAGGAATTGTTTATAGCTATCTTCAGTAGATAGCAGCTTTAATGTAGAATTATTTGTGCTCAACCGTAGCAGGCACGAGATATTTCACAATCTTGTGCTATCTTCAGTAGATAGCAATTTTTATATGCGGACTTGTTTATAGCTATCTTCAGTAGATAGCAATTTTTATATGAGGAATTGTTTATAGCTATCTTCAGTAGATAGCAATTTTATATGAGGAATTGTTTATAGCTATCTTCAGTATATAGCCAGTTTTATATGAAGAATTGTTTATAGCTATCTTCAGTAGATAGCAATTTTTATATGAGGAATTGTTTATAGCTATCTTCAGTAGATAGCAATTGTTATATGAGGAATTGTTTATAGCTATCTTCAGTAGATAGCAATTTTTGTATGAGGAATTTTTTATAGCTATCTTCAGTAGATAGCAAATTTCATATGAGGAATTGTTTATAGCTATCTTCAGTAGATAGCAAATTTTATATGAGGAATTGTTTATAGCTATCTTCAGTAGATAGCAATTGTTATATGAGGAATTGTTTATAGCTATCTTCAGTAGATAGCAACTTTTATATGAGGACTTGTTAATAGCTATCTTCAGTAGATAGCAATTTTATATGAGGAATTGTTAATAGCTATCTTCAGTAGATAGCAATTTTTATTTGAGGAATTGTTTATAGCTATCTTCAGTAGATAGCAGCTTTAATGTAGAATTATTTGTGCTCAACCGATAGCAGACACGAGTTATTTCACAATCTTGTGCTATCTTCAGTATATAGCAAAATTATTTCATTAATTTGTGCTATCATCAGTATATTGTTTATAGGCTTTTCAGTAGATAGCAATTTTTATATGAGCAATTGTTTCATAACCTAGTGCTATCTTCAGTAGATAGCAGCTTTAATGTAGAATTATCTGTGCTCAGTCGATAGCAGGCACGAGTTATTTCACAATCTTGTGCTTTCTTTAGTAGATAGCCATTTTTATGAGGAATAATGTTTATAGCTATCTTCGGAAGATAGCAGCTTTAATGTGGAATTATTTGTGCTCAACCGATAGCAGGTACGAGATATTTCACAATCTTGTGCTATCTTCAGTAGATAGCAATGTTTATGAGGAATTGTTTATAGCTATATTCAGTAGATAGCAATTTTTGTATGAGGAATTGTTTATAGCTATCTTCAGTAGATAGCAATTTTTGTATGAGCAATTGTTTCATAACCTAGTGCTATCTTCAGTAGATAGCAGCTTTAATGTAGAATTATCTGTGCTCAATCGATAGCAGACACGAGTTATTTCACAATCTTGTACTATCTTCAGTAGATAGCAATTTTTATATGAGGAATTGTTTATAGCTATCTTCAGAAGATAGTTGCTTTTATGTGGAATTGTTTCGTAGCCTTGTGTTGCCCTCAGTAGAATAAAGCATGGAGAATTATTTCATTATCTTAGTGTTATCTTCAGTACAGCAGTGCAGTTGCGCACAATTGTGCTATTCCACTTAAAATCCACACTACCCCTGTGTAAGATTTTGGAATTATCTTAAACTTAAACTTTCTGATATCCTCAAAAGATGTCAGTTTTAAGAGACTTACTTCATAACATTGTGCTATCTTCAGTAGATAGCATTTTACACCCGGAAGTGTGTTGCATTGTGCTATCTTCAGAAAATGGCATTTTTGTGACATTGTTTTATAATCTTCTATTATCTTCAATAGCAATTTTTGTGCAAAATTACGTCACTAGTATATAGCAGTGTTTATGGGAATTATTTCGTAACCTTGTGATATTTTCAATTTGTAGCTATTTTATGCAGAGTTATTAAATAAACTTATACTATCCATAGTATTGTTTTATTTTCAGTCGAGAGCATTTTGTTATGTGGAATTTTTATTCTTGTATTATCGTCATCAGATATGACTTTCATGCAGAATAAGCCTAATCGCCATTCTAACTTCCGGTTTTTGAGAGCAGTTTTGGGACACTTTGACCTCTGACATATCGGGAAAATTGACGTAATTATTATTATTTTCTTATTATTGTCGCAATGTTGATCATTAAAAATACTAAATAATTAATTTATAAAATACTAATATTTTTTATTTTTGTTTTAATTATTGTAAAAGATTTTAGATTATATTTTGTACGTAAAAAACCCCAATATTTCTGAATTTTCTGAAAGGTCAAAGGACAAAGTGTCCCAAAACTGCAAAAAAATGTCCTACAATGCATTGCAAACTTCCAATGCCGATTTGGCTTATTATTTCATTAATTTGTGCTATCATCAGTAAATTGCAATTGTAATGTTGGTTTCCTTCTTCATATTTTTAATAATTGGTAGCTTTTTATTCGGAATTATTTCATGGCATTATGCTATCTTCAGTAGACAATTAATGGCATACGGTATAGTGTGGTAGTTGCGTTAACTGAGTTTTGTTGATGATGTGGAAGTCCAGCTTCGATATCAATTAAATAAAGAAAGATGTTTCATTTATATCTTACTTCATGTTAATTGGTATTGGAAGATGCGAGATGTCGCACATAACATTTTTGCTATCTTTAATATAAGTTACATTTCGAAATAAAATAGATCAACATGCTTGACACTTGTTCTGTCGTTGTCTCACCGTAACAAGTATGCATGACAATCAAACGAACTTGAGACAAAATTGCAATCTTCAGTACAACAACAGAAATTTTATTTGTTCACAAAGCAAATATAACATCAATAATTATCATTTGCTATTATCTTTTTGCAAATAACTATTGTTGCAAGAGTTTCGGTATTTGAAATGTTCAAAGTATGATTTCAGTTGTCCACATAAAATCATCACTAAAATACGTCATGAATCCAGGGACCTCGCCCAACAGTAAACATGATCAGCACTCATCCAAATGCAGACATCGAATAAATTCTAACTCTAACTCTAACTCTTCCATCAATACTTCAATACCTACAGCAACATTGATCAGCACTCACCCAAATGCAGACATCGAAAAAATTCTAACTCTAACTCTAACTCTAACTCTAATTCTAACTCTTATTCTAACTCTAACTCTAACTCTAACTCTAACTCTAACTCTAACTCTAACTCTAAGTCTTCCATCAATACTTCAATACCTACAGCAAAATTGATCAGCACTCACCCAAATGCAGACATCGAAAAGTTCTAACTCTAACTCTAACTCTAACTCTAACTCTAACTCTAACTCTAACGCTAACTCTAACTCTAATTCTAACTCTTATTCTAACTCTAACTCTAACTCTAACTCTAACTCTAACTCTAACTCTAACTCTAACTCTTCCATCAATACTTCAATACCTACAGCAAAATTGATCAGCACTCACCCAAATGCAGACATCGAAAAAATTCTAACTCTAACTCTAACTCTAACTCTAACTCTAACTCTAATTCTAACTCTTATTCTAACTCTAACTCTAACTCTAACTCTAACTCTAACTCTAACTCTTCCATCAATACTTCAATACCTACAGCAAAATTGATCAGCACTCACCCAAATGCAGACATCGAAAAAGTTCTAACTCTAACTCTAACTCTAACTCTAACTCTAACTCTAACTCTAACGCTAACTCTAACTCTAATTCTAACTCTTATTCTAACTCTAACTCTAACTCTAACTCTAACTCTAACTCTAACTCTAACTCTAACTCTAACTCTTCCATCAATACTTCAATACCTACAGCAAAATTGATCAGCACTCACCCAAATGCAGACATCGAAAAAATTCTAACTCTAACTCTAACTCTAACTCTAACTCTAACTCTAACTCTAATATAGATGTTATTATATAGACTTGCTTCGTAATGCCGTGCTTATAGGTTACATTTCGAAATAACAGAGCAGCATTCTTGATACTTGCTCACCAAAACAAGCACAAACAAAATTGTGTCAAAAATTGCTATCTTCAGTAGATAGCTATCAACAGATTCCATCAATACTTCCATTGTTAAGACATAATTATAAAATCAATGATTTATTGCTATATTTTTTTGCAGATGATAACTATTGTTGTAAGAGTTTCGGTACCTGAAATGTTTAAAGTATGATTTCAGTTGTCCACATAAAATGATCACTAAAATACGTCATGAATCCAGGGACCTCGCCCTATAGTAAACATGATCAGCGAAAATACTCACCCAAACACAGACATCGCACACGCTTCCATACAAAATCAATGTTTTAATATGTTTAATGTAGACTTTTCATTATGTGATTCGCTCATTCAAAATAGGTCAAGATGAAAGTAGTTTTCATCTTCTTTTGAAATCAAAATCAAAATATTGACAGTCCGATGTAATTTTCTTAAATTGAAGCAGAAATAGACATAACTTATCGATTGGAATTCAGCATGGAAACTATAATAAATGGCATACATTAAAATATACTCGTTATACCTGTTTCTAATACGTTTGGTGCTATTCAGTTCATATTTAAGGCCATAGAATTGCCATAATACTAAGACATACATTTTGAGATATTTTTGAATAATAATTTCGCACCAATCTGTTTCTAATGTAAAACCACATTATCCGCTATAATAATCAAAGCAGATACTCTGTTTGTATTTGAAAGCAGATTTAAAATTATTGGTATAACGTTAGAAATTATAAGTTCTCTAACATTTACCTTAACTCTACATCCTACCTTAACCCTAGCTCTAAATCTCAATCTAACTTATCCCTATATATCCTATCTCATAACCCTGACTCTAACCACAACTATAATTCTAACCATAACCCTATAACCATGATAACTCTAACTCTAACTCTAGTTCTAACTTTACCTCTAACTCTACCTCTAACTCTACCTCTAACTCTACCTCTACCTCCAACTCCAACTCCAACTCCAACTCCAACTCCAACTCTAACTCTAATTCTAACTCTGACTCTATAACTCTAATTCTAACTCTAACTCTATAACTCTAATTCTAACTCTAACTCTATAACTCTAATTCTAACTCTACCTCTGACTCTAACTCTAATTCTAACTCTAACTCTATAACTCTAATTCTAACTCTAACTCTATAACTCTAATTCTAACTCTACCTCTGACTCTAACTCTAATTCTAACTCTAACTCTATAACTCTAATTCTAACTCTAATTCTAACTCTAACAATGACTCTATATCTAACTCTAACTCTGACTCTAACTCTAACTCTAATTCTAAACCAAACCCTAACCTTAACCTTAACCCTAACCCCAACACTAACCGAACCCGAACCCCTAGCCATAACCAACTCTAACCCTAACCCTAACAAATTCTAGTCAAATGACATTATCGATACCGCATGCTCACCATTCCGATGCTGACGGGTGATCATATTTCTTTCATACATACAAATAATTTTGCCTATATACATTCTGAAAGTACTCTTACCTAATTTACCTATATTTTAGTTCTCTCTATGCTAAAGTCAAGTGTATTCAGAAAAATATCCAAGTCAGCCCAAAATTGGCAAAACTCTAAATAGGCCTACTTTGTGAAAAATTACATTTTTGTCCCCATTTTTATAACTCACTATGTCCAGTACGAAGTTACGAGCATGGTTCGGTATTCATAGAAATTAAATAATTTGGTTAATTTTTTGAATTTTGTTTGTTGAATTCCCTTGCAGTTAAACTGATATAGCGGCTGTATCGATCGCGCCATTTTTGCTTTTGCCTGGTTTCATATGACCTGTTTAAGCCCTGTTAGTTCCTCACCTGCGGATCCGCTAATCGGCTATAGGGGTGTCCAAAAGCTGGCCATTTTTACCCCCGATTAGATTGTGCATCGAAATGGCCCATTGAGGCAGCTGAAATCAACTCCAATTCTGTAAGCAAGCGCGTGAGCGAGCGGGATACTTCAGGCTGATATGATAGATAATAAGAAATTACTTGGAGTATAGACGATATCAGATCTTTTTTTTTTCATGATGAACTTTTAAATATTATTACGTTTTTCCAGCAAACCTGTACACGCAACACAAGTCTAAATAGATTGAATCTGCATGTGCACACTCCAATTAAAACCCTATTTCTAACTTGCCTAACCCTAAACCAAAGTTATTAACTTGATAATAAATATTAACAAACGCTATATATAGACCATTGAAGTGGGACCGGCAATCTGATATAATAATGCTAAATTCTAATTCGAAATATTGTAATTTGAACAAATTGTTCAATATTTAATACAGCAATCTACATGATCTAATTTGCCAAAACAAGTTATTTGTCATGATTGTAGTACTTCTCATCGCTGTGTAAATGTGCAAAATGTGATAAAAACAGATTCAATAGTGTGATGATGTTAAGGTTATTAATTATTTTACACTGTTGTGCTTTGGTAGTTCACAGCATCTTACGAATGGTAGTGAACTTTGGCAAAAACTGCATTGCTCAATTCATAGCGAGCGTGTAGAAGAATTAAAATATCACAGATATACTTTTATAGGTGTTGTGGTTCTTGAGTTACGTTGTAAAGAGGGCTGAAACAACAACACTTTTGTAAAATGTACATAACTAATTAACAACAATAAATTAAGCAAGTTTGCAAAGTATACGATTTGTAGAATGAACTTTTGCAAAACATCAAGGTGTTAATTTTCAATAACATATTGATCTAGATAATGAAAATCGATTTTTAGGTTGTTTCGACCAACAATACCTCGTCTACCCTTAAGTATACCGTTTCAACTTTCCTTGGCTATAACCACGTCAAAACAACTTTAATCATTAGTTTGGCCTTAATCCTCTATAAAGATAATTAGGGTGTCATCATAAGAATTCCATATTTAATGTATTCAACCTTTGACAATTCCACCTTACTGGTGCCTGACCTTGAATGTCCTGTAATTTACCACTTTTTATTCAATTTTCTCTTAAAAACAACTTTGCAAACTGATTGATTAAGTACACTGTTTTGGAAAAGACGTATACTTTTCTCGATTTTTCCATTTTACTCAATGAACAAACTTCCACCCTAAAACGTTCAAATATAACTGAGTGAAGATGCCACTCTATCAAGGAGCAACATTAATTCTCTTCACGCGGGTGTCGACTGCAGACGACAAGTTTCAAAATTTTTTTAAAAATTCAAAAATTTCATAATTGTAGGCCTAAATATTTATGACCATATTTGGAATCAGCATGAAAAATGCATTAAAATGAGTACAAACAAGCCTACTATTGGTTCAGTAGTTCTTAAGATAGCTCTAGCACGCAAAGCATTAAAGGTGTGTGACCCGATTTACAGCCTCATCCCCCACTTCACTAAGTTCATCAAAATGCATATGGTGAAAGGTGACAGCTCATGAAATATGTCTCATTTAGCACTATGAACAAAATCACGGTGCTTCAGTGGTTGCCACCTAGAAGCCGTTCTCTAGGACACGGCGCGGTGAGGTGATACACATTTTTGTGCTTTTAGAATCCAAACCGTTATCGAGTGGATCGAGCATCCAAGTTTTCAGATAATATCAAAGCTATCTTAAGAACCAATGAACCAATACTAGGCTTGTTTGTACTCATGTTAGTTCATTTTGCATGCTGTTTCCAAATATGGTCATGAAAATATACATTTCTGAAATAAATAAGTTGACTTTTTAAAACAAAATTTGAAACTTGTCTGCAGTTATCTAAGCCACTGTGACACACTTTTTGTGCTTCTCCAAACCATTGGGCGGTTGGCGCATCCAAGTTTTGAGATTTTTCTCAAAATATCAGAAGCTATCTTAAGAACTAATGAACCAATACTAGGCTTGGTTGTACTCTTTGTAATGCGTTTTTCATGCTGATTCCAAATATGGTCATGAAAATTTACATTTCTGATATAAGTTGAATTTTAAAAACAAAATTTGAAACTTGTCGTCTGCAGTCGACACCCGATATATGAGATGAAAATGTATGAATGTTGGTCTTTAATGTGAGGTAGAAACACATTTGTTATACAATCCGACTACATGTATATACTCCTCACCTTCAAGTGCAACTGTTTTTGAAGTGAAAATCAGTAAATGAGTGAACTTTGGCTTTATGGTGCTTTTTAACTCTTTTGCGATTCAACAGACTGCATTTGTGACTCCGAAATGAGTTTGCTTTTCATGCGGCACTTTTCACTATTTTGCAAGTAAGACAAGTACAGGTTGTATCAAAATCATTTTGATACAGCATGTATACGTTAAATTTGCCTCTTTCGTGCACGAAGAGGTTAATGTCATCTTCATTTATAAATAATAATAAATAAAATAATTGATAAATTTTGGATTTGGATTTATATAGCGCATTTTCCAGAGGATTCAAAGCGCTGTAATTTCGCTGCCACTGGTGAATCGTCAGAATTACATCGCATCAACTAGACCGGTTGCTGATGATTCCTGGGCAAACCTATCCGCATTTAGATTGTAACGTCCACCAATTATATGAGCAGCCCCCCAAAATTGGGTTAAGGAAGTTTTCGATAACCAAACAACTAACAGTGGGCACGGCCGGGGCTTGAGCCCGGGACTCAGTGTTACAAGCCCAGGGAACAACCACTGCGCCAGCTCGCTCAACATTTCTTTTTAGCAGTCAAGTTAGCTCAATCGATAAGGCGTTCGACTATGGTGCGAGAGGTTGCGAGTTCGAACCCTGGTGGTGCCTAGTATGCTCTTGTGGAAAAATTGAGTTAGCTTGAAATTCCCTTGGACAAGGAACTCACTGTTGTAACCCGTACGAAACTCGGGGAGCTGATCCTGGTTGCGATGGTTATTTGTGGAATGTCTAGGGTGTGCGCTCTTGAAGCAGCAAAGTCCCTGAATTGTTGTTTAATGGTTTATGGAATGATGTGGGGCCATAGTGGTCAGCGACAACCTGTAAAGTGTGCTGAGGCTTGTGGATCAACGTCTATGCGTTGTGCCTGTGCGTAGCGCACTATAAATCACTGCGCTTTTTTTCTCTCTCTCTCTTTTTCTCTACTCCTTCCTTTATCATTATTCTATATAACCCGTATCCTATATCATTTTGTCATTATTTATATGATGTACACAAAACACTATTATATGACCTAGACATTCCCATTAAATGATAATAATACCAGCGAGAATCTGGTACCATTTTGGTGCCTTATTTGTTCAAAATCATGGACAAAACAAATTTATTTTGATTACTTTGCACCAAATACCTCTCCTTTGTTCATTTTTGGTCAAATAACTGCTAATATGGTAATTATGTATCCAATAATAACTAATTTGATCTATTTTATGAGCTTTTACGAGTATAATAAGGCCACCCATATCAACCAAGGGCTGTGTATCGCTTCGGGGTGAATCCGTTCGTTTTCTATAGAATACAATCAACAAATTTCTTGCTTTTTGAGATTTTTTTCAAAACCCATTTATGTATCACTTGATTCTCTTGTATGGAACTCTAATCCAAATACAGTGTTTCTATACAGAAATCATAAAGAAAACATGCGAACCGATAGCACTCAAATTTGCCAGTGATACTTTTCGCGATAACGATGATGAAAAAAAAAAATGGAGAGGACTGAATTCCGGAAATTAAAACGTGCGCAAATGATGCCGCTTCACTGCCAGCTGCCTGCATACTCGTAATATGAATATACGCTATTTGCAATGTATCATGTAGCATTTCTTACAATTAACGCGAGGTCTGCCATGCCTAAGGCTTTATTGGTATCAGTACGGGCTCGACACTAGAGAAAACAAAAAAAGTAATACGGCAAAGACAGAGTAGGGTAAAATGCATCCAGCGACCGGCCGGTGTGGCTGAATCCATGAGCCAGCGACGATACGATGCGAATCGCGCGCCCATTTCGTACGGTAGAAATGCATCGCTACTCAACCGAGCATGATTGTCATAACAACACCTCCTTGATACTAAGTTTTGATGAAAAACAAGTCTAATAGAAGGAGGTTTAAAACAGCTCTTCACTGCCGCCTTTTGAAATAACTCCAAGGCAAGGCCATCGTCATTCGATTCGTTACTTAACCACGTTTTTACCTCTTATAGACAACCCATTATCTTTTATCATCGCGAGACAAATTTACTTCCATTTTTGTGACAAAAAAATGACACTCTCCATAAAAAACACTCTCAGAAAATTGATAAGCAGTAAGTATAGCTGTTGATGTTCCTTGCGGCAAAAAGCGTACTATCTTTTTTATGTTTGTTTTGTTGTAAGAATTGTAAAAAAATGAAAGGCTGATGAAAAGAGATACTTGCACTAAGCAATAGAATATAGGCACGATCTGATGTCATCATGTAATTTAGAGAATGGAAAATGAAAGAGATAGAGTTGGTGCTTTTGTGGTGAGTTGAAAGCAGCTACAATTTATACATTTGTAGTGGTTTTTTATCAAGTCCTAAGAAGGTCACTTTATGTATGAGTTGTACTCTTTTACACCCGAAAATAGACCACAAATTGCGGGAATATATATTATAAAGATATATCACCGTCAGGTTGACAGATCTTTTATTTGAAGATCAACTAGAAATGTTAGGATTGGTGTGAAGCGGAGAATGGGTGAATAGTGATGTTGCTATTTTTGTTAACTGTAAATTTGACTTCGTTATAATGTTTTTGTTTGTATTGACAAGACCATCCTAATCGAGTAAATATAATGTATGGACATATTCATTAATCAAAATGGCAACCTGATGATTAAAGAACCGTCCATAAGATAATCTGTTGCAAAAAAGGAACCTGATGAAGCCGTTGATAATTAATCGGTTGCAGAACCTTAAAAGAGCATTTGCAAGTTTTGCGGAGATTTACTCAAGTTTTGAAATGTCATTCTTAATTTTAATATTTTATTAAAATAACAAATTTGGCGAATACAATCTTGACGCAAATCAGATGCTGTAGGTTTACATTGCAGGGCAAAGTTGGTGAAGATTTTTTAGAAAAGTGAGATGGTCAGTGGATATTTTTTCGTCACTGGAAAAATGTGTCCATGATTACTTATGTGCATGGTCAAATCAGAAAAAAAAACACAGAAAAGTATATTTTTTTTCTTCCTTTTCTTATCTTAAGATGGTACTACACCCCTGATCAATTTTGTGACTAATTTTGCATTTTTCTCAAAAATAACAAATGGTAACAAATGTTATGTATATTATAGGGGCAAGGAATCTCTGAAATTCCAGTAACTGAATTTCTTGCCCCTATAATAAATTATACATAACTTTTGTTACCAGTGTGTTATTATTTTTTGAGAAAAATGCAAAATTAGTCACAAATTTATCAAGGTGTGTAGTACCACCTTATACCTCAAATTTCTGGAAGACAAATTACAACAGATAGGCTAAACCAAGGAAGTTTAAAGACGACGTCAACGTCTATAGCTCGATCTCAATGTGACTGATAACAAAATGGCAAAATAAACAGTGTTTTTATTTGGAGTTTGGCGTGAGGCAGAGCGTGAGGGTTTCGATGACTTATTTCCGTTGGTTAAGGGTCAGTACTCAACGTTATAACACCAGCTGCGATAGATGGATGGGCGGGTGAAATGATGGATGTTTCGTTCATTTGATAAAATGATGATGATAACGATGATTGTGATACTGATGACCGCTTTATATGGTCGGGTTGTATAGCTTTACCTTGATATATTGTGGGCAACATGGTTTTTCAGATTGCAAAAAGTATAGTTAAATTTCGCACTAAAATGATTGCAGATGCAAGTTTTAATATCATCTCCTTCATCGTCGGGGTCATCGTCAACGTCAATATTTTTATCATCGTCTTCGTCGTCATCATCATCATCATCATCATCATCATCATCATCATCATCATCATCATCATCATCATCATCATCATCATCATCATCATCATCATCATCATCATCATCATCATCATCATCAACAACAACATCATCATCATCATCGCCATCGTCTTCATCTTCATCATCGTCGTTATCATCGTTTTATCGGCATCGTCGTCATCGCCGTCAATTCTCATTCTGATGGTTGTATAGTCATCACCATCAATTAGCCCTACCACAGGGCCTTTTTTAAAACAAACTATACTCCAAGACAGCGTGCAACACCATGAGAACTGCTAAACCACGAGAAAAATGTCTCGGGGTGAGCGGTCACTGCATGGGTTGTGATGTGTCACTGTTTTTCAGTTCTCAGGGTGGTGTCTTGAAGTATATAGTTTGTTTAAAAAAATAATAAAAGGCCCTGTGGTAGCACTACCATCAATAAAAGTACTGTCATCTTCGTTGTCACCCAGCGCCCATATCATCGCTATGGTCATCAATGGTCTTCGTCAATGTTAGCCAAGTAATTGTAAAGTATTCAATCATCAGTGATCATCAGCAACATTCTATAAGTATGTATTTGTTGTTCAGCGAGCTCTTTTTGGGAGGAATATCAGGTTCAGGAAAACCTACATTTATAATGCTCGCGCGTCATACTATAGGCCTACAGATGGCCGATGCTTCAAAGATTATGCATTACGAGTATGTCACATCGTCCGCCTGATCTGTATTTTGCAAGGTTCCTACTAGTAAGACCTGAGCGCAAGAAGTTCGTAAGTCCACTTGGCCCCTCAACATGTATACACTAAAGTTACGCATAGTTTCTTAGGGTTTTATAATGTTTAATACATGTTCCAGGGTGAAAACATCATGAAAGGTTGTGAAAGATTTGTTTTGGCCCCTGAACATGTATAGAAAATTACCAAACTATACGAAACTATACGCACCTTCAGGGTATACATGTTGAGGGGCCAAGTGGACTTACGGTCTTCTTGCGCTCAGGTCTTCTTAAGAAATAGAACGTACCGCTTTCGCACATATCCTACCCCTTCATCACCTTCATCTTCCTCCTTTCCATAGGTCATTATCGTCTTGATGAGGAGCAATCAGACATTTAAACAGTCATTGATCTAAACTGAGCTTTTTTTCTGGGCTTCAAACATTTTCACTGACAAATATGGATATTCAATCAAAATCCTGGTTTATTGCTAATAATTCAGGTATCGATTGCGATACACCGGAATCGATATGATTGTGAATGACATTTTCACATAGTTGATCATCATAATCATTGCCATTGAAACAATTCTAGGTTCCATCTGAGTGAATGAAGGAATTGTAGCATGCAAAAACAGAGGAAGATTTGCTATAGACACACCCTGTAACACTATCTATATAAAAGAAATATATCTAGCAAATGAACGAAGCAAACTAATTGTGTATCTCCCATTTTAATATAATCATCACATCATTGCGTCCTCTAGCATGTCTAAATAATTGCAATTATAATTGAAAACAATATGACCAGAAATCTATCTTAATAAAGTGTATCGCACCCAGCCATTATTTGATTGACACACTGGAACTGGCGATGACTTCTAAATATCAATCATGGAAGTGATCTCAAGTGGATGGCGAATACGGCAATGATGCGTTAACATTATACCTTATTACTTCATACACGCACTTTTGGGTTTTCCATTTCATCAAAGTATGCAGAGTTATAGGAAATTGTCATGGTTATAACAAAAGTAAGCCAATGCTGGGCATGTTTGTACTTATTTGGATACGTTTTCATGTCGATTTCGGACTTTCATGACTTTTGGGTTTTTGTCTTAACAATTTTGTTAACATATCAGTTTAGTTTGATGGCCTTATATCTACTTGGAAAAATAGGGTTAACTAACATAATGGTGGGGTTATGGACCAAGTCGCGCGGAGAAATCACAATCGGCTGATACCTAACCTTAATTCTGTCGTTATTATTCCAGCCTTATACATGTGGCATTTGAACAAGCAGTTAAGTGAATTACGCAGTCGAGCTAGCTCCATCGATAGGGCGTTCGACTATCTGCGAGAGGTTGCCGGTTCCGACCCTGTCGGTTCAGTGGTTAGTATGTTCTCGTGTAAAAACTGAGTTAGCTTGAAATTCTCCTGGACAAGGAACTTAATGCTATTAATAGTCGTCTCGTTGTAACCCGTACGAAATTCAGGGAGCTGAACTTGGCTGTCACGGTCAATTGTGGAATGTCCAAGGTGTGCGCTTCTTAGCTGCTAGTCCATGTGTTGGTCAATGGTTTATGATTGTGGTCAACGGACTCAGCGGCAACCTGTAAAGTGTGAGGCCTGTGGTTCATCGTCTTGGCGATGTGCCCGTCAGGGGTGTAGCAAGCGCGGGTGGAGAGGGTGGACGAAGTCCAGAGGCCCGAGGGATCGGAGGGACCGAGCAAAAGCGAAAATGAAGTGGGTTATAGGGACACGGCTGATAAAGGGAATGTAAAAAGAGCCCTGTATTGCTCCATATCCATGGGCCCGAGGCTCTTGCTACTGGTGACGATAACGAGTACGATGGTGATGAAGATGGTGCATGGCGATGACGATGACGATGGTGACGGCAAAAAACGGCGGCGGCGACGATGATGATGATGATGACGATAATAATGGCACAAAATAAAATTTTAACATAACACGAGAAACTTCGTTCTTGCATGATATCCGGGACCGGGAAAGTATACATTCTTTGCAAACAGTTAACAATACTTGTTAATGATAATGGCCCGAAATAATGGCGACGATGATTATGTTGATTTCAACTGCTTATTTCGTGTCTGCAATGGTTATCTTAAGGGCTGGGGTATGAACGTTTGAACAGTATTTATTGTGGGACATTAGAGCACATCAGACATATCGAATTGCATTCTAAATACGAAGAATGTCATTCTGATATCAAATAATTTTGATTTTTGAAATTCGCAATTTAATACACATTTTATGGCAAATCATTAAAAATTGATATTTTTGATATTTAACAGTACTTGAAGTAAACTTTATAAATCTGATGATTTATACTTAAAGTGTATGTAGGTGGGATGAAAAGCCGACGGTCAATTGAAAATTTTGACCTTTCGTATTGAAGATATGGATTTTTTTCCCAAAACACCAAAAAAATTAGGTCTTTTTGGGAAAAAATCTATATCTTCAATATGAAAGGTCAAAATTTTCAATTGACCGTCGGCTTTTCCTCCCTGCTACATACACTTTAAGAATATATCATTAGATTTATATAATTTACTTCGAGGACTGTTATCAAAAATTTGAAAAATATCAAATTTTTACAATTTGTCATAAAATTTGTATTATATTGTGATTTTCAAAAAATGCAAATTATTTGATATCAGAAAGACATGCTTCGTATTCAGAATACAATTCGATAGGTCTGAGGTGCTCTCATGTCCCACAAAAAATACTATCGAAACGCAATAAACGCTCATTTTAGATCCCTTAAACAAACTACATTTTTATCTATCTTCTTGATATTTAAGATAATTATGTTAAAGTTCTTCTTATTCTGGTTTAAATAATATGTTCATAAACTATAAATTTAACCACGCCGTCTTGATATGAAACTGGCAAAGACATGAGCGACTGAGCGTTGACTCTTATCTCAAAGTGGTCAACAGAGGGCTCAATACAACACCAAAGCGTGGTCTGTGACAAAATAAAATGAATAAAATCTATTGTCATAATATGTATCAAAGTATACTGTCATTTGTGTAATTTTTCAATAATTTTGTATACATTTTTATACAAATAAAACGGATTTTAACGAGCAATCTGCGTTTCATCACATCTTGCTCGTCAGAAAGATCAGAGAGAAGGGATCGGGCATATCAAATGCTATAGCCTTCTGAAGACGTTTCCACTCACGAGCAGCATAATACGAGTAGGTCGTACCGTTTGTAATGTATTTTCTTTATTCACAATCATTAATCAACGATTTTTAACATCACTTAACATTTATGAAAATCGTAATTTTTAATGTAGCTGCATTTTGCTAACGTAAAAACTACTCTTCTCAACATATTTCGACAAATTATTATTTCAAACAAATAAATGTCTCCTGTCTGGACATACGTATTATGATGTAACATTGCCTCTGATTGGTCAATTACATGATATCTTCACTTTAATTACCAATCAGAATGGAGATTTGCAAATAATTCACCCCAATTTTTTGCGTGGTGAAATTATTCTAACAATGTTGCTGATTGGTCTAATTGATAATGAAAAACTTCTTTTTGGCCAATCGGCAGGTAGTTCTCATGGGGGGAATTAAGCAGACTATATAAATATGCTTAACTATCTTTTTCTCATTTGAAGTGCTAAATGTAAATAACATATATTATATTGAGTTCGATGATATAATTATATCTTATTTTTATTTTACGAATTCAAATAAAATTTTGACTCTTTTGTCGCTTCTTTGTTGAGATTTGCCAATCTGAATTAACCACCAGTCATGTGAGATATTGAACCCAAAATGTTGATGGTTTAAGGGCGTGTGCATAATCTATGTATGTTGCTCAATCCCAAACAAACATGGGCAAAATTTCATGTCCCCAACACGCCGTTTTTGTACAAAACGTGGCACCGCTTTTCACAAATGAAGCTCATCAATCAGGATTTAAATGATGTACATATACAGCGAGCGCTGTTAAGTAAACTCAAAAATTAAGCGACGGTTTAATTTGTTTTCAGCAATCATAATCTTTCATAATAGCATGACCTTTTCATTGAATAAACCCTAACATCCTCCCCTGGTGGGTAGCCGTCCGTCGAGGTCCCGTCCTAACTCCCTCAACCACCCGCCCCTAAATAGACAACCCGCTATCTGTATTTAGACACCTGGTTAAGGTCATTACGTACCCCTAGTTTTGTACGGTCATGGTGTTAAGTCGTCATTTCTCCCCCAGGAAAGGATATACTCTTGAGAATATCATAATATTTATATTATTGACATATCGAATATTTGTTTAGGGCATTTTGGTATTTTGACTATTATAAAGCACACAAGTCTTTTATTATATCCATGAGGTACTTTCTTCTTCTTTTTTTAAGTATATTTGGAAATCTTTTGTGTCCTTGTAAAGACTCAAATCCTATTTACCAACTTACAGTCCAAGGGGTTTACCATTGACCATCACACATTCACAGATATCCATACACATGCATGAGAACATTGCGATTTAGGTCGCGTTTTGAACTGTGCGTGAACCATGTAAAAACGCGTTTCTCAATTTCTCATATATTTATAAAGTTTTGTTCGAACGAAAGCTCTTCTAAGAAAAGGTTTTGAGGATTTAAAGTAGTAGAGAGAGTGTTCTTAAATTTAAAGTAGACGAGAGTGTTCTTAAATGCTTAAATGATTTTTTTTCTTATTCGTTAACCACACATCTCTAATAATAGGCTTCACTCGGGACCTTTTTTGGCCCCTATACGGAAACCTTCCAAAACTTAAAATATAAATCGTAGAACCATCTCCTTGAAATGACAAAATGAGTCTATGGTGAAATATTAAACAAGTGTTCTTTCAGCTTTCTAAAGAACCTCTGAGTTTCCTGCGAACCATTTCTTGAGCTCTTTACCTTCTCATTTTATAAAGAACAACACTTCTTCGTGACATTAAAGGGGAAGCCCCGCCAGAGCAGTTCTTCTGTGGTGAACCAAACCTGCCTGGTTATCAAATTAATCAATGACCAGGTTATCTCTGAATTTGACATGTGCTAATTAATGTTTTAATGTTATTGCATCAATTAGCATGTGTCAAATTCAGATATAACTTTGTCACTGATTAATTTAATAACCAGGCAGGTTTGGTTAACCCCAGAAGAACTGCTCTGACGGGGCTTCCCCTTTAAGAAACGTTATATTAATAGCCTGTTCTGTAAAGTGACGTAGCCAGGGGCCAGGATGACAAATTACTCCCACAAAAATATTCAGGGATGAAAATGGGGATGGCAAAGAGTTACAAAGTGTCATTAAGATGACTAAAAATGGGACGAAATTTCACATGGTTCTAGAAACTGGTACTGTGAGACCATGGCAGGGCTTGGGCAAGCTGGAACGTGTATAGCTCTTCTGAATACAAATGACTTTGGTAGCAGTGCCTTTAGATCTGGTGGGCACAAACTGATGTGCATTTAGAGAACTGTTGCTGCAGCCACTTGACGTCTTTGATGGAGAGAGGTGATGTTCAGCTCCGTACTTGTTTCCTCTTCGCTCACGCCTATGATTCGAAGGGCCTTCCTCTGGATAGAGTCTAGTAATACTAGAGTGATGGCGCTGGCACTCATCCAAGACAGTGAGGCGTATTCCATAACAATGTGAACTTGAGCCTTGTAAATGGTTGCTCTGCATCTGCCATCAAGTTTATTTGCAACTCTCCTCAGAGCGCCCAGCTTCTGTCCTGCTCTTGATGAGACGTTAGAAATGTGCTTTGTCCAGGTCAGCTTGCTGTCGACTGTGCTTCCAGGATCTCCAGCTCCTCCTTCTCAGCCAGTTTGGTGTTGCCAAACAGAAGATCTAGCTTGGTTGGATTCCTCTTTCTTGATATTGCCATTGCCTTACATTTTGATCGCTCGAAGGTAACCTTGCATCTGTCTCCCCAGATCCTCATTTTCTCCAGGTCTCTGTTCAGGCTAGCAGTATTGGATTCAGGGTTGTCTCTATGTGTAATCTCACAGAACAAGGTGGAACTCATCTGCGCAGAGGTAGAGATGGATTTCACACTCATCACCCAGGTTATGAATGAAGACATAGAACAAAAGTGGGCCCAATATTGACCCCTGGGGAACTGATGCACTGATGGAGGAAGTACTGTACTTAATGACTGGCCAGATAAGACAACTTTGATGGAACGATCTGTCAGGTAGCTTCTAATCCAGGTGAGCAGATTGCCGGATACTCCATTTGCCATGAGTTTTGAACAAAGGTCATTATGCTAGACCTTGTCAAATGCGGCAGCTCCTTTGATGTCCAGGGCAACCAGGCACACTTTGTTACCTCTGTCCGGAGAGTTGGACTACTCTTGGGTCAGAATGGTGAGCATGTAAGCTGTGCTGTGGTGTGGCCTAAATCCAAACTGTCTATATGATATTATTTGGTTTTTTAAGGAGGAACTTCTGAAGTTGGTTCTGTACAACAGCCTCCATGACCTTGCTGATGATGCAGAACAGAGACATAGGGTGGTACGTAGATGGATTAGACTTCGAATCTCTTGTGAATATGGATGACAGATGCAGTCTTCCATTGGCTTGGGAAAACTCCCTTGAAAAAGCAAAGCTAAAACAGCAGGCTGAGTAGTCTTCTGCGCTGCACTCCTTCAGGACTCTTGCAGGGATTTCATCAGGACCAGTAGCTTTATCTGGTTGCAGATTTCTGAGAAGCTTCCTGACATCTCAAGTTTTACCTTGAAGTCTATCTTTTCCATTGAGCATGTTGTTGAATTTCAGGAGCATATTCTTCTGCACTGGCAAGCTGGCATTTGGTGGCAAAGGTCTGGGAAAATTTTTCAGCTTTGTCTTTTGAAGTAGTGTAAACTTGATGACATTCATTCTTCAGCACTGGTATATCTACTCTGCTGGACTTACCGGACAGGGTGTTTTAACAGTGTTGTGTTCCATCATTTCTTGCTGCTGATGCTGCCATCTGAGAGTTCTTTCCTCAACTTGGATTTCCCACTTTGCGAGGGCGCAATTACATTATGACGTCACAGTGGCGTTATTTGTAGAATGTTGGTACTTATTTTGGTATCACTGGATAGAAGAGACTCATTATAACTAACTAATTTATTTATTTATTTATTTATTTATTTCATTGAGTGATAGGCCTATATAACTTTGGGTAAAGTTTATATATAATTTTGGGTAAAGTTTTTGTTATTGTTTTACTTCTGTCGTGATATTTCCTTCAAAAGACAACTCAAGCGATCTCACTCGTTCATCTAGTCACATAATTACGGACAAAACTTAATTATTCGCTCTACTTGCTCGGTAAAACTCATTAGGGGCCTACCATGATTACAGAAATCGATCAAAATAAAGATAATAAGTAATATTGCTAAATCTTGTATTTATTTTAACAATAAGACTGAGATTATCATGTTTCAATCAAGTTTACGTGAATATTGCGGTCCAGGGATTCTTATAGTTAAACGTGTCAACAAAATAAAAAAGAGTATTCATAACTTGTCCTATATATTATATTATTTATTGTGCAATGACTTCACAAAGTAGAATGATGGTATCCCATCATACAGTGTTCATGCATGTTGTAACGTTTGACTAAAAAATAATTTTTGACCTATGCGGAAAGTGATCAGTGCAGTTGGTAGGAGAGGCGTATCTAACCAAATCGAAATTTTCCACCGAAAATATTCGAAAATTGACAATAAAGTACTTCAAAATGTTCAAAAACATGTCGCCGGCCGATTACGGTTGTGTCTTTGATTAGATCTGATAGGGGAAGGTTGATGGCCGCTTTCGGCAGTCAATGACACACAATAGTCAATGGGCACGACCCCAGTCAAGACCTTCAACCAAAGCCCCAGTGGGCTGAACAACTGATACAGGTGTCGGCAGGATTGTTGGCGAATGTCAGGACATTAGGCCTATGTGAAGGTGCGTATAGCAGAACAACTGATGCCCAACTCTGGAAAAAGGTCTCGTAGAGTCCCTTGCCTCAAAAGTATATGTAAATTATCTGTTACCATTTTTAAAAGTTGGTGTCAAGGTTTTACATGACAATATTTGAAGACCTGAGCGCAAGGAGACCGTAAGTCCACTTGGCCCCTCAACATGTATACACTAAAATTCCGTATAGTTTCTTAGGGTTTTAAAATGTTTGATACATGTTCCAGGGTGAAAACATCATGAAAGGTTGTGAAAGATTTGTTTGGGCCCTGAACATGTATAAAACATTACCAAACTATACCAAACTATACGCAACTATAGTGTATACATGTTGATGGGCCAAGTGGACTTACGTTCTTCTTGCGCTCAGGTCTTCATTTGTCAGCAGAGTCATGATTGCCCCTTTCTCTCTGGCTACGTCCTTCCTTGCTTTCCACGATTGTAGAA
The DNA here is from genome assembly GCF_039555335.1 of Amphiura filiformis. Taxonomy (NCBI): domain Eukaryota; kingdom Metazoa; phylum Echinodermata; class Ophiuroidea; order Amphilepidida; family Amphiuridae; genus Amphiura; species Amphiura filiformis. Next base: position 58,457,469 of record NC_092641.1, on the reverse strand, counting down.
TAGTTGATGTTATGCAACTGTCATGCCAGGAACGTCACATTACAGAGCTAACACTCAGTCCTGCTACGATCCTTAAATGTCGGGTTAGGACGTAATCGACGCGTTTAATTTGCAATAAACTTGAAAGTTTGTTTTTCAATTATTGGACACTGCGTGCGCCACATATATATTATAATTTTCTTGACAGCAAAAAATCAACGCCCTTCTCTCCAACTCATTTTCAAATTGAAAATGCAGAGACAAACTTGAGTCCTGATGGGACCAGATACTTACAAAATGCTCAAGCTAGATTCATATGTCTTTTATTAACATGCAGGCAAAGAAAGAAAGAAAACGTGAAGATGAAGAACAAGGAAACGAATGTCACTTCTAACAATTCATGTGAAATATATTACTTTCGGAGCGACTGCCGAATAGGGCGCAACTCGACTAACCTTATTACCATACTGCCATACCCCAACCCTAAACCCTAACCCTAAACAAGGACTGGACTCAAGTCTAGTAAGTTGCACCCTATTCAGTAATTACTATTAGCCTTTTTCAAGAGATAGCGAATTAAACAAACAAATAAACAAAATCATGCCACTGTTTTTTCCATGAGATAGGGAATTCTTAATTGACCTTTTCGGTAAATCCCATAACCCTTTGCGAGCACACCTGAGAACTCGTCATTATATTTTACATCACGCCGACTTGCAATGCGCAGTAACGATGTTCGACAAACGATGTGCGCATCGGCGCAGAGCGGCGTGACGCAAAATGACGAGTTCTTAGGTGTACTCGCAAAGGGTTATGGGATTTACCGAAAAGGTCAATCCAATTCACTGTAATCCAATCCCAAACGTCACCATACTTACATCACCACGAAAAGCATCCTGGGTAGACCCCCAAGTGGTAACGTGATTGCTTCTGCCAAACATTAGGACGAACTTGGCAAGAACAAATAGTTATGATTGATGTCATGTATTATCGTAATTTTAATAAAAATAGGTCGAGCATAATGCCCTGTTATGGTTGGGTAAATTCGATGTGATATTTGTACTTATGCGGTGAAGACCTCCGGTACTTAAAACATTATGGATATGTAAAATATCTCACAAATTGGTAGAATTGTGTACCCATAGCCTAGAAACTGTTTTGATAAGTAAAATACTTTATAGCTCGATTGGATTTAACTTTTGAGGTTAGGACCAAATTATAGAGGGCGCTGGTTGTAGAGCCGGCCAAAAAAACGAATGTTTCATTCTACCATCTAGTTATTTTTCAGAGCCTTAGTTATGTTAATTCTAAAGCGACATCAGCTTAAAGCCGACGATAACAACAGACGATGATCACAGCAGAAGCAGCAGCAGCAACAACAACAACAATAACAACTACTACAACAACAACAACAACACTACCACAACCACTACCACTACCATTGTTGCAGAAATGCCGGCATTGTGGTAGGGTCTGTCTGTTACGAAATGCCGGCATTGTGGTAGGGTCTGTCTGTTATGAAATGCCGGCATTGTGGTAGGGTCTGTCTGTTACTAAATGCCGGCATTGTGGTAGGGTCTGTCTGATACGAAATGCCGGCATTGTGGTAGGGTCTGTCTGTTACGAAATGCCGGCATTGTGGTAGGGTCTGTCTGTTACGAAATGCCGGCATTGTGGTAGGGTCTGTCTGTTACTAAATGCCGGCATTGTGGTAGGGTCTGTCTGTTACTAAATGCCGGCATTGTGGTAGGGTCTGTCTGATACGAAATGCCGGCATTGTGGTAGGGTCTGTCTGTTACGAAATGCCGGCATTGTGGTAGGGTCTGTCTGTTACGAAATGCCGGCATTGTGGTAGGGTCTGTCTGATACGAAATGCCGGCATTGTGGTAGGGTCTGCCTGTTACGAAATGCCGGTATTGTGGTAGGGTCTGTCTGTTACGAAATGCCTGCATTGTGGTAGGGTCTGTCTGTTACGAAATGCTGGCATTGTGGTAGGGTCTGTCTGTTACGAAATGCCGGCATTGTAGTAGAGTCTGTCTGTTACGAAATGCCGGCATTGTGGTAGGGTCTGTCTGTTACGAAATGCCGGCATTGTGGTAGGGTCTGTCTGTTACGAAATGCCGGTATTGTGGTAGGGTCTGTCTGTTACGAAATGCCGGCATTGTGGTAGGGTCTGTCTGATACGAAATGCCGGCATTGTGGTAGGGTCTGTCTGTCACGAAATGCCGGCATTGTGGTAGGGTCTGTCTGTCACGAAATGCCGGCATTGAAGCAGGGTCTTTAGACGACATACGGGTATTATAGTAGGGTCTTTCAACAGAATACCGGCAATATGTCAGGGTATTCAAAATATCGGCATTGGTGGCATGGACTTTGTCAACATGCCGGCATTGTGGCAGCCTCTTTCCCGAAATATCGGCATTATGTGGCATGATCTTTCGACAGAATGCTGACATTTTGGCAGCGTCTTTCTCAAAATATCAAAATGTAGCAAGGTCTGTCACAAGTACCGGCATTGTGGCCGATTCTTTGTCGAAAGGCCAGCATACGGTATGTGGCATGGTCTTTGTCAACATGCCAACATTGTGACAGTGTCTTGTTCGAAATATCGGCATTGTGACAGAGTCTTTGTTAACATGCCGGCATTGTGCTAGGGTCTTTTTTGAAATATCGGTATTGTGGCAGGGTCTTTGTTAACATGCCGGCATTGTGCCAGGGTCTTCCCCAAAATGTCGGCATCCGTGGCAGGATTTGTCACACATCCCGGCATTGTGACAGGGTCTTTCCCAATAAATTAGCATTGTGGTATAGTCTGTGTTAACATGCAGGCATTGTGCCAGGGTCTGTTCCGAAATATCGGCATTGTAGCAGGGTCTATGTCGAAATGCCGACATCTGTGGCAGGGTCTTTGTTCACATGCCGGTATTGTGGCAAGGTCTTTTTGGAAATATCGGCATTGTGGCAGTGTCTTTGTTAACATGTTGGCATTGTGCTAGGGTCTTTTTTGGAATATCGGTATTGTGGCAGGGTCTTTGTCGACATGCCGGCATTGTGGTTGGGTCTTTTTTCAAAATATCGGCATTGTGGTTTTAGACAGAATGCCGACATTGTGGCAGTGTATTTTCCCGAAATGCCGGTATTATAGAAAGGATCTTTCGTGTCATTGTGTCAGGGTCCTTCGATGAAATCTCAACATTGTGACAGTGACGAAATGCAGGCATTGTGGCAGGGTCATTTTCGAAATGCCAGTATTGTGATAGGGTCTTTACTGAAATGTGGCAAAGTTTTTCCACGAAAAGACGACATTATGACAGGGTCTGTCACGAAATGCCGACATTGAAGCAGGGTCTTCCCCCGAAATTATGGCAAGGGTCTTTCGCTGAAATACCGACAAAATTGAATCAGGGTCTTTCGTCGAACTTTCTGCAGTGAGGTAGGTATTTCGGTGGTATTTCAGGGACGACATGTGTCTGTTTTTTAATAAGTTATTATTCTTATTGTTGAAGATATATCTCAGTGTAAAACGCGACGAGTGACGAGTGTAGTTCTTCTAATCAACTTATATATTCACTTCATTTTATTCCGATGTAATTCATTCCCACATCCATAACTTAAACTTTCCAAGTCGACCTGTCTCTTTTCATTACCACAACTCATCAGAACCAGGTCATGTCGCCGGTTTACCTACGGGCGGATGCCGTGAATTACGTTAGCTCCGGGGCTAAGCCAAGTTAAATCTCCCACGCAAGGTTTGCCCAAAATCTTCCCCAGGTAATAACGGGTGCATTCAAGCGTCTTGTCACGCAAGGTAGTCTACCGTGTTAGCTTGCAGGAGCTGGAAAATCCGCGATAGCACTGGCTAAATCACTGTGCGAAAAATTATCCGTGAGTTCAACAGGTATAGGAAAGATAAACAACGCTAACTTTACTTGCTAAGTTAACCCGTCTAGTCCTGATATCAAAATATTTGCCGCTATATGTTAAAATTTAATTAAAAACTTAAACATTCAGAATTTTATAATAAAATTGTTATTAATAAAATCTGCATGATAAATGCATTCAAGTGAGTACAAACATGCCTAGTATCGGATCAGCGGTTCTTTAGAATGACGTCACCAATTTTAGAAAGAATAGTTAGAGTTCGGTAAATTTGGGCAGTAAGGAATTGGCGGTGTGCAAGTCATTTACGTGCTGCCAAAATAAGCGCACCACTCATCCATTTCAGCGGTCAATTACCCGGGGGTGATAACCCAGGTGTATAGTATTGCACAAGAAAAGTCCCGTGTACTTTTTATATGCCTATTATTATTTAAGTAATAAATATCTTCCCATGTCGGGTCAGTTTAAGTATGAGAAATAATGAGGTGCATTCGAAATGATTAGCACTCCACGATCTCTCCCTTCTTTTTTTAGCAGGTAGAATTTGGCCAAAAAGAAGTTTTCATTTCAAATGAACCAATCAACAACATTGTTAGAATAATTTCACCACGCAAAATAATTGAGGTGAATTATGTGCAAAACTCCATTCTGATTGGTAATAAAAATGAAGATATCATGTAATTGACCAATCAGAGGAAATGTTAGATCGGCAGGGCTAATGATCCCAAAGTCAACACAATATCCATGCGCTGAGATATGCTTTAGTCTATATTGATAAAAACGTAATCAATTCGACCTATCAAACTATTTCTTTATCACTTAAGAAACTATTGTGCTTAAATATACACTTAAGTATCATTTTTATCACTAAATAGAGGCATTCACATTGAACAAGAAGTAGACAATAACGGTTCTTGTTAAACTGAACTCCAGCGTAACAAATATCTTCTTTTTAAACCACCACCAACCCAATAGAAGCATTCACAATCAACCACACTTATTGCGGGGGTCTTATTCATGACTATTCGCCCCGTTGATAAACTCCGCACTTGTTGTGTTGTCCTTCGGTATACAAAAAAAACGCATTGAAAAAACTTGCAAACAAATAGCATAACGGTGGAGCAACCAACAAAGTGAAAATCCAAGCGAGAATTCACTCTCGTGTTCTTCTATTATTCTCTGCGCCATGCTCGCGCGACCGGACTTCAGACATCTTTTTGTCAGACAACCTATTTAGTCTACTTTTATACTTTTACCTCACTATTATTATTTTTTGTTTCGAGTGTAAAAAGAAATTGGGCAAGTGTGTCGATTTATGAATCGGCTATAGTAGTAATGCAATGTATACAAGGTTTTATTTATAATAGAGCGACAAGGCGTTTACTAAAGGCTAAATACCACATATTTATGCATTATTGTGCTAAACACAAAACCGATTTTTCTTCTAAATAAAAGTCAAATCTTTGAATAGTATTTAAGTCAATTCTTTAAAGTGTTTAAGTCAATTCTAAATAAATGATTCCTGATGAAAAGGTGAGTTGTATAGGTTATTCTCATTATTACACGGTTTATATAACCGGGTTTTTATTGCCATACAATAGCATTACAATTATACCTTTTGCGCTTAAATTGTGCATGAATTAGCCTTTGTAGCTGTTGTGCCTAGTACATCAATAGAGAATTGGGTTTTCTGTAGCTTTTGTGGCTTATAATAGTAGATCAAACTCTAAACATTGCTGTACGTTGCTGCTCAAAGTGCATTCAACACTGTAGGACTAACCATAAACTTTGGCTGTATCAACGCTGGTTCAAGATCAAATGTGTACATTTTGTTGTGTACATACGGTATACCGTTAGACAAGGAAGGGTTAGTGCCAGAAAGCCCATCTGCAATAATAGCTGCCAAATGTCATATTTTGATAGAACGCAGAAATTGTTAAATGTCTGTAAGGCAGCTATTGCAATCTTGCCCTCTGCCCCCTCACAAAAGTACATCAAGGAGCACGGATCCATGAAGTAGCAACAAAAAATGCAGAATCGGCGCTAGTATAGACCATGTGCTATCTTCAGTAGATAGCAAAAAATGTCTGTAAGGCAGCTATTGCAATCTTGCCCTCTGCCCCCTCACAAAAGTACATCAAGGAGCACGGATCCATGAAGTAGCAACAAAAAATGCAGAATCGGCGCTAGTATAGACCATGTGCTATCTTCAGTAGATAGCAGTTTACACTGTATCGGAAGTGACTGGGGATGTGACAGTGATAACGAGGCAGGTGGAACAGATACACAGACAAAAACGCATATAATACATCCCACGCACACCGAGCACACCCCAACATAAACCCTCACACTCCACCCACACCCACCCCATTATAGTATACCACTCATTACCAGAAACAAACACCCCAAACAAATACCCCCAAACATCTCTAGCAAACACACCAAGGACAAATTCGGTCTACTGGTAATTCATTTGTATATGTAGGCTTATACCATCGAGATAAAAAAAATCTCGATGCATACCAGTAAAGTTCAGTCAAGGCATAAAATGTTTGGGAAGAAACTATAAAAATAATAACAAAATTGATTAATTTTGACACAATTGGATAATTCACTAAACATCATCTTATAGCTAAGATAAAAACAAAAATGAAACAAACAAATAAATAAAAATACAGTTTTTTGCAAGGTGTATGTTTCTAAAGCATGTCATTATCGCGCTTATGAGTGTTGTAATCACCTTTCAAAATTTAAAAGAAAATATTGTGTTATTAGTGAAATAAAAACAAAAGTGTGTGGGAAAATTTCCTGGTATAAATAATATTTTAACCTCTGATTTTATTAACTAAACTTTTTACGTGCAAAATCTTCAACTTTTCTCGGCATTTATGTTCCGGCTCACTTACCTAGACAAGTTAGCCCTTTCTTGGTATAATGACCAAGGGAAGCAAGAAGTTGAAAAATAGTTTTATTTATTTTTAATTAGAAATTAAAACTGTTCATGACGATAAATGAAATTTATGCGAACATGCAGTAAAATGAGTATAAAAATGACTAGTATTGGTTCAAAAGTTGCTGAAATTGGAAATAAAATTTGATCAAAAATGTAAGTTTTTAGTGAGTTTGTGGTAAAAGCGAGTAAAGCATTAAAACGTAGAGGTGCCGACATCGTGGCGCCAGATTACATATATCGGGTTCGGCAGCTTAACACGGACTCCAAACTCGCTGAACCAAGATCTAAGTCTAAATACGTCATTTTTTATGACACAGTTTTACTGGCAAACTTTGCGGTTTACGACCGAAATATTTTAATATTTCATCTTAATAAGACTAATCTATCTGTTACTCGGAGAATTTCATTAAGACTTATGGCTGACAAGTAACTTGTCAAAATAAAAAAAATAAAAAAATAAAAAAGAAAGACTAATCTGTCGTGGCCCTCTTTAGAAAAAGAAAAACCGAGTCTTGATCGTATACCACCAAAGTGCAATGTGATTTTTTGTGCAGTTTTTCTTTATAAAATGGGATGAATGAAAGCATTTGTGGAAAGATTATTTTACAAAATGTAAGCATGTGTAACATTAATGAAACAATACGACAATGCTTTGAATAATTAAAGGCAAATGCGTGGACAGATTGTTCTACATAATGCGGTAGGTCTAACATTAACAAAACAATACGCCATCCAAAAGACTAAATATTATGAAAAAAATTAGTTTGGGGGTTACAAATCGAGATGGAGTCAACATCATACAAAACATGCTACATTTCCATTTTTAAACATCAGATTGATATTATATTGAACTTGATGACTCTGAAGTATGAAATAGTGAGGATATCAAAACAGAAGCAAAATACCGCCCGATTTCATTTAAAAAAAAGGGAGGGGTCACCTAAAATCTGCAAATTTCCTTCATTATAAGAGGAAGTGGAGAGCCGCAGGCCCCTTGGATCCGCCCTTATTGTAGTTGTATCAAGTTCAATAAATTTCTCTGCTGTTCGCCCCTCCTTGCTTCTGAGAAATGCCCCTTATCTACTTTTTAGAAGGCGTTTTATAAATCCCATTGTTAGTGTTTTATATTTTTTTAAAAGTTTACTTTCTCTGAATTACATACTGAAGTAAATGCACCACCTGACTAACAATAGTATTATGTCGTTTCTACAAAATATGTTGCTCAACTGTTATATATTATTATTAAAAATTAATGCACAATAAAATATTAGCAACACTTAAGGCCTATTCAGGTTTATTATAATGCAAAAAGGCATTTAACGCCAAAAACTATTTCTTTTTGTACACATTTCATAATTGTATACACGGTTTATATGTTTGTGTGTTCTTTTTGGAAGCCGTGCCGTAGGCGATATGAATAGAAAATCTTCTAAAATGAATTGACAAAAAAACGATTAAGAATATAAGTTGGGATATAATATATATAAGTTTAAAGTTGAGAGCGTCAACTTACTTGGTTATAAGTTCACGTATATATGTTGATATTGGTGCGTGTTTAATATTTTAGGGTTTCAAAATCATTGCATTCATTGCGCTATTCAAGTTGAAATCCATACACCCCCTATATAAAACATGATTTAATATCCTGCACAGGGGGTGTAGCTTTCAAATGGAGCCACCCATTTAGGTAACCCCATTTGAAATTCACACTCCTTGTGTGGGAGATTAAGGTCGTGTCTTCCAGGGGGTGTATGGATTTAAACTGGAATAGCACCATTTTAGAATGGATTTAATGAATAACAATTTTGATGTAAGAAAAAAGATACACACTTATAACTGGGTTGAAAATATTTTTCAAAACTTAAAAGCTTTACGTTTGGTGACTGCAAAAACAAGTGTTAATAGATTAACACTATTTGAGTAATACATTTTAAACACGTTAAACCGTTAATAGGTTAAAATGTTAACAATTGTGTGTTAAAATATTAACGCTTTCACACTTAATTAATTATTATTAATTATTATTAACACATTAACACTAATGATTAATCATTGAGGATGTTCATTTTAAATGCTTTAACACGTGAACAACACTCTCCAAAACAAGTGTTAATTATAGATTAACACTATTTGAGTAACACTTTTTAAACACGTTAAACCGTTAATGTGTTCAAATGTTAACAATTGTGTTTATATTTTAACACACAATTGTTAATATTTTAACATATTAACGGTTTAACATGTTTAAAAAGTGTTACTCAAATAGTGTTAATCTAATAACGCTTGTTTTTGCAGTGATTATATAAGTTCCCCCACATAAGTTGCCTGTAATAATATGAGATAATCCATATAATCCAGACATGTAATTTTGAGCTCTGAAATTGTTGCGGGTATCATACTTTTACAGTTTTGATCCAAGATACTATATACATTTCATTACTTCATGCAAATACATTTTCGTTAATTATGCAAGTCTAATAAGTTATAAGAAATTGTATGTTATGTGTGTTAGCATTAATTATTAGTCCTGAATGCCAAATGTTTTGAAATGAACATACAATCTATAAAAAAATTTATCAGGTTTTATCTAAATTATACTTTCACCCAAAAGTTGTCCTAAAAAAAATAATAATAATGATAAATTACATTAAAATTTCAAATTTCTTGGCAAGAATTTGGCCCGCCAAGTGAATCACCTCGAGTAAACTTTAAACACTGTGAGTCACCTATTTCCAGTACAAAAATTTCCCATCAAAATCACCGAAAAAGAGGGGCCGCAAAATCCTCTAGATATATCAAAGCGTGACAGGGTCATTTCTCAATTTGTTAATACTTTAAACACTGAACCATACTAAACTCACACAATTTCAAAGTTAGTCCTAAATAATTCCACATCCAGCCCAAGAACCGCTGAACCAATACTACGCATGTTTGTACTCGTTTAAATGCATTTTTCATGATGAATCCGAATATAGTTATAAAAATGTAAAATTTGTGATTTTTTTAATTTTTCATAAATTTTTTGGAGCTGTTGAACTTCAGGTGTATGAAGGGTTAAGGTAAACTCGGAGTGATTAACACGCCAGTTTGGGTCTATACCTATTGTTATATTTTTCTTGCCGGAGGCATTTCAAAGTTGGGAACAATAGGTAAACCACAGCAACGCTGGGCCGAGTAGCGCTCCGATGCCCACCTGTATGGCAGAGTTGAATTCATTTGGAGGGATAAATATAAAATTTTGTTTGTTGAGAAATCAAATGAAATTGAACGAGGGAAGAAATATGGCATAATAGTGGTATTGTGTTACGCTTGTGTTTGTTGAATTGCTTGGTTGTAGTACGCCACTCAATAATGTGTCTTCATTCGTTTGCTATCTTCAGTAGAAAGTGTCAAATTTGAAAAGCATTTATGTCAACGTTAACACGGATAGAAAATTAAAATAAACGGAATAAACAACTTCATTGAGCTTGATACTGCATTTAGAAATACTTTTGGTGTCCACACTGAATGTTAAAACACTTTAAAACTTTTTGCTATCTTCAGTAGAAAGTATCATCAAACATATATTAATTTCATAAATTGGTTTCATCCCTATAACATATTGAAAATATTTGATTCGTCCAAAATTGATGCATTTAGCAATAACGGTACATATCGATGAAATTTGAACGCCTCATTCTGTTATCTTCAGTAGATAGCATTTGGCTGTTTCATGAAAGAACTCGACGGCATCGTCTTCCAGTCTATACCGTATTCTGTATTGTGAAGAGATTTTATTCAAAAAATAAAATGAAGCTATCTTTTGGATAGTATAGGGCCTATATTAGTGAAACATTATTTTAATTTAATTAGTCATTGAAATTAACTGATGATGACAATTAACAAATTTGTGATAATGGAGATAATGATTTATTGAAGCTCTTACTAGATGATTCTTACGAATAAGCATTACTTTTTTAGATAGCGAGCGTCACCATTTTAGTTATTTTTGGATCATATTTTTTAGCAGAAGATAAAATTAAATTAAAAGTGTAAATGACGGTAACTTGCCCCCAAAATCCTTGCTTTAACCTAACGCGGATACATACCATGTAAGCTCATGTAATGTGACACAATAAAGCTTAAAAGAAATATATTTTATAATATTACATGACTACACGTTGTACTAACGCCTACAAATGACATGACTAATGCCAAAGCAAACAAGAATTAAGTTGTTTGATTGAAATAGGAAATGAAGGTAGATATAAAAGGTATATTTTAGGAAAACGAAAAAAGAAATCAAAACCGTCATCGTCATCATCATCATTACCGTCGTCATCAACGTCCTCCTCTTTCTTTTCCTCCTCGTCGTAGTATGCACGTCCTCCTTTTTGTCATAGTAGTCGTCGTTCTCCATTCTGCTCCTGCCCTGCTGCTCTTGCTTCTATTCCTCATTATCATCAACGTAATCATTGTCATCAACTAATTCTTCATCATCATCGTCATCATCATCGTCGTCATCATCACCATCGACGCCATTGTTATCATCCTTGTTTTCATCGTCATCATCATCACCAGCAAAACCATTTTTCTTGTTCTTTCTTGCTTTCCTCTTCGTCCTTCTTTTCTCTTCCTCCTTTTCATCTTTTTCGTCGTTGTCGTATCCTTCTCTTCTCATTTTCCTCTTTCTTCCTTTCCTTTTGACACATGTCTGATTTTCCTTGTTATTTATCAGTACTACTTCATAATCACTATTGTATCTGTCAACCTTTTTCTCCTGTCTCTTTCATTCGTCTAATTTCTATTCCATTATCACACTGTTCTTGCACTTCGTTTCTATTCCTAGCTCTTTATTCATTATATTACTTGTTCACTCTATTATTTCCTACATAAAAAGAAAACACTAACAAGTTGCAGAAAGAATCAACATGTTATCAGAAGTATACGTGAAACAAGAGGTTTTTTGTGTGAAGGTATTACCCCGAGGGCTAATGCGCCATTCCGATAGTTCACTCATGGAGAAAATGGAAATTTTGGCAAGCATTTTGATGTGCGGCATTTAGCTCCGCTCCAATGGCCAAGGACACGAAAAATCACAGAGTACTGTGGTACCGATAGAGGGCTATATACAACGAAATTGACGGAACACATAAATAGGCCTCTACTGCTTCAGAAAAAAAGACCATTGCCAGTAACTATTTTCTCCAGTAATCATGGTAATACAGTTAGCTGATTATTGCATTTGAGAAGATCAAATGCTATATTTATTCAATACATAATAAGAGAATGCTATTTTCAGAAACATAACACCCAATCAATATGCTGCCACTGTGGATGGACCGCTATTATCAGTAGAAATATTATCATCAGTAGATTATTGCCATATTCAGTATGCTATCTTCAGGAGATAGGAAGTTTATACCAAAAGATAAAATGCTATCTTCAGAAGTTTAAATGCCATATTTAGTATGCCATCTTCAGTAACTCGAACGTTATCTTCAGACAAAACAGAATGTTATTTTCACATTACAAAATGCTACCGGCTTAAGAAAAATAGAACGCTATCGTAAGAAGATAGCCTTCATTAGATAACATGCTATCTTTAAAAGATATAACACTATCTTCAAAAGATAAAAGGCTATCTTCAAAATATATAACACTATATGAGAAAGAGCTGATCAATTTAAATGGTATAGATATTTGGGAATTATTCATCTCTGGTAACTTAGACGTAAAGTATAATATGACCCTTGGAAGTGTCAAATTGTTTGATAATATAAGTAAAGCAGAAGATTTCTATCACACCTTTGATAAATTCTGCAAATCCTTCGTAAAAAGAGCATGGAAGGCAAGATCCGAATTGAGTTTGAACGCTACTGATATTTAATGTATTTATTTGTATGTGATGAATTCTGCGTTGCTAGCTACTGCATAATTGAATATTTTATATTTTGTTTTATTTTCCTGCTTACAACCCATTTCAAGTCAACTTGGGTTGAGACAGGCAATTTCTTTTGCTTTTGTTTTATATATCTTATAATTTTGCATGTATATTTAATTGTGTTTAAATTCGTTTCTATATGTATATTGTTTTGAACGCACCGCTGGTTAGGCGTGTGCCACTGATATAAAAGTGTATGTTCCAATAAATAAATAAATAAAAATATCTTTAAAAGATAAAATGCTATCTTCATTGGATAACATGCTATCTTTAAAAGATAGAAGTCTATCGTCAAAAGATAGAAGGCTATCTTCAAATATAGAATGCTATCTTCAAAAGATAGAAGGCTATCTTCAAAAGATATAACGCTATCGTCAAACGATATAACGCTATCTTTAAAAGATAGAAGTCTATCTTTAAAAGATAGAAGTCTATCGTCAAAAGATAGAAGGCTATCTTCAAAATATAGAATGCTATCTTCAAAAGATAGAAGGCTATCTTCAAAAGATAAAAGGCCATCTTCAAAAGACAGAAGGCCGTCTTCAACAGACAGAACGCTATCTTCAGAAGATAGAAGGCTATCTTCAAAAGATAAAACGCTATCTTCAGAAGATAGAAGACTATCTTCAAAAGATAGAAGGCTATCTTCAAAAGATAGAAGGCTATCTTCAAAAGACAGAAGGCTATCTTCAAAAGATAGAAGGTTATCTTCAAAAGACAGAAGGCTATCTTCAAAAGATAGAAGGCTATCTTCAAAAGATAGAAGGCTATCTTCAAAAGACAGAAGGTTATCATCAAAGGCAGAAGGCTATCTTCAAAAGATAGAAGGCTATCTTCAAAAGATAGAAGGCTATCTTCAAAAGATAGAAGGCTATCTTCAAAAGACAGAAGGCTATCTTCAAAAGATAGAAGGCTATCTTCAAAAGATAGAAGGCTATCTTCAAAAGACAGAAGGCTATCTTCAAAAGACAGAAGGCTATCTTCAAAAGATAGAAGGCTATCTTCAAAAGATAGAAGGCTATCTTCAAAAGACAGAAGGCTATTTTCAAAAGACAGAAGGCTATCTTCAAAAGATAGAAGGCTATCTTCAAAAGATAGAAGGCCGTCTTCAACAGACAGAAGGCCGTCTTCAACAGACAGAACGCTATCTTTAGAAGATAGAAGGCTATGTACAAAAGATAGAAGGCTATCTTTAAAAGATAGAAGGCTATCTTCAAAAGATAGAAGGCCGTCTTCAACAGACAGAACGCTATCTTCAGAAGATAGAACGCTATCTACAAAAGATAAAAGGCTATCTTTAAAAGATAGAAGGCTATCTTCAACAGACAGAACGCTATCTTCAAAAGATAGAACGCTATCTTCAGAAGATAGACGCTATCTACACAGACAAAACGATATCTTCAGAAGATATAACGCTATCACCAGAAGAAAGCGCACTAACAGAAGATAAAATTAATGCTATCTTCAGAAGATAACACAATATCGCCAAAGGATGAAATACTGCCTACAGGCACGTCAGTATAATTAATGCTTTTAAATCGTCAGATCTTCAGAATCTAATTTTACCAAATAAAAGATGTAATGTCGCCTTTACAAAATAGACCACTATTGTAAGAAGATCAGGATATCAGGAAATCAGAATTTTATCTTCATTAGATAATATGCTATTTTTAAAAGATATAACACAATCTTCAAAAGATAGAATGCTATCTTCAAAATATAAAAGGCTATCTTCAATAAAAGGCTACCTTCAAAAGATAGAAGGATATCTTCAAAAGATATACGCTATCTTCAACACACAGAACGCTATTTTCAGAAGATATAACGCTATCATCCAAAGAAAGGGCACTATCTTCAGAAGGTAGAACACTATCATCAGAAGATATCTGCAGAAGATAGAAGGCTATCTTCAACAGACAGAACGCTATCTTCAAAAGATAGAACGCTATCTTCAGAAGATAGACGCTATATCTACACAGACAGAAGGCTATCTTCAGAAGATATAACGCTATCACCAGAAGAAAGCGCACTAACAGAAGATAAAATGCTATCTTCAGAAGATAACACAATATTGCCAAAGGATGAAATACTGCCTTCAGGATCGTCAGTATAATTTATACTGAAGATTTAAAGTATTATTTATACTATAAAGAATACTTTAAATCTTCAGGATATAGACGACTGGTTTCAGAAGTTATAATGCTATCTACAGTATAGATTAATTATTTTCTGCAAATAGACTGCTATCGCTATTCTGCATTTCTCTGTCTATAGCTTAAACCTCGAATTGTTGGCACAACTAAGAAGTTGATATAAGCTTAAAATGTTACCTTTTCAGAGTCTGTATTTAGCAGACAACAAGAAGTTGATAATATTGGATTAACCGATAAAAGTTCACTATCACATTATTTCGTAATTCCTGCAATAAAGGGTAACGGAAGACAGTGCAATACGCAATGATACATAACATAATTCATTCTCTAATTGAATGGAATTGAAACCAATTGCTCTACACTCAAGTACATGAATGCTTTGATTTAATGATTTGCCTGCTGGTCATAGGCTTCAACATAAAATGTCAAATTTTTCTCAAAATATCAAGAGCTATCTCAAGAACCACTGAACCAATACTAGGCTTGTTTATACTCATTTTAATGCATTTTTCATCTTGATTACAAAAATGTTCACGGCAATGTTCAACTCTGAAATTTTTCAATTTTTAAAGAAAATTTGGAAACGGTCGTCTGCAGCATAGCAGTTGATACCATCGCGAGTGTTAATGCGGATATGCTTTTTACTCGACACATTTCTACTTAAATCCAATCCTGATAACCACCGAGCAATTACTGGGCATGTTTGTACTAATTTGAATATATTTTATCAGAAGGCTTAAAGTATGGCTCTCAAGAAATACAAAATGCTAAAAATGCGACAATATGTGTTTTTCAAGCCCTTTTTGGTAGTCTCGATATCATCGCTTATAGAGGGTTAAGTATAAGGTCATAGCATTTTAACTTAGATTGGCGTTTAAGTAAGATGTAATAGGTGTAATGAGGTTATTGGTATGTGCCCTCACGTACACGCCACTTGATGATACTTTAAGCGGGTCATCGTCGTAGATTGATGCAGTAAAAACGGATGAAGCTACTGAAGGGTTTCCTTGAAAGCAACCAGTCGGACGAGGAAGATCGAAGAGGATTTTAATATGATATGAACCATAAAAAGGGCGGGTGTCTTCTTCTACAATTGGAAGTAAGTTGCACTTATAGTGCTGATGACATTAAGACAGGAAAATGAGAAACAAGGTTGCCATAGAAGGAGAGAGGACACTAAGCATGCGCGCGCACATGTTACATCCCACACACTTCATACACTTGCGTGCACCCCAGCCCTCCCCTCATAACCCAACCCGATCTTCAGAAGATAAAATGCAGTGTTTACCAAATAAATTGCTGTCTTCTGAAGATAGAATGCTATCGTCAGTAGATAGAATGATATCGTCAGTAGATAAGAATGCTATCGTCAGTAGATAGAAATGCTATCGTCAGTAGATAAGAATGCTATCGTCAGTAGATAAAAATGCTATCGTCAGTCGTCAGTAGATGGAATGCTATCGTCAGTAGATAGAATATTATCTTCAGTAGATAGAATGCTATAGTCATTAGATAGAATGCTATCGCTAGTAGATAGAATGTTATCGTCAGAAGATAGGATGCTATCGTCAGTAGATAGAATGCTATCGTCAGTAGATAAAAACGTCATCGTCAGTAGTTAGAATGCTATCGTCAGTAGATAGAATGTTATCGTCAGAAGATAGGATGCTATCATCAGTAGATAGAATGATATCGTCAGTAGATAGAATGCTATCGTCAGTAGATAGAATGCTATCGTCAGTAGATAGAATGCTATCGTCAGTAGATAGAATGTTATCGTCAGTAGATAGAATGCTGTCGTCAGTAGATAGAATGCTATCGCTAGTAGATATAATGTTATCGTCAGTAGATAGGATGCTATCGTCAGTAGATAGAATGCTATCGTTAGTAGATAGAATGTTATCGTCAGTAGATAGGATGCTGTCGTCAGTAGATAGAATGCTATCGCTAGTAAATAGAATCTATCGTCAGAAGATAGAATGATATCGTCAGTAGATAGAATGATATCGTCAGTAGATAGAATGCTATCGTCAGTAGATAGAATGCTATCGTCAGTAGATAAAAATGTCATCGTCAGTAGATAGAATGCTATCGTCAGTAGATAGAATGCTATCGTCAGTAAATAGAAGGCTATCGTCAGTAGATAGAATGCTATCGTCAGTATATAAAAATGCTATCGTCAGTAGATAGAATGCTGTCGTCAGTAGATAGAATTATATCGTCAGTAGATAGAATTATATCGTCAGTAGATAGAATGATATCGTCAGTAGATAAAAATGCTATCGTTAGTAGATAAAATTCTATCGTCAGTAGATCGAATGCTATCGTCAGTAGATAAGAATGCTATCGTCAGTAGATAGTCAGTATATAGATTCAGGGATTTTTTTACCTATAAAAACGGCTCATTTGTCAGATTTTGACCACTTAAAAAAATCGGGACCCATGTTTAGGGATTTTTTCTCAAATCGGGACCCATGTTTAGGGTTTCTTGCAAAAGCGACCCATTAGAGCGGCACATTCCTGTATACCTTATTTATGTGAGTACCCCCGAGGGCTATTTTCAGTGGCTACATGCTATCTTTAAAAAAAAGACTGCTATCTCCAGAAAATAAAATGCTTTCTACAGAATATAAAATGCTATCTTTAGTAGATAGACTGCTTTCTTCACTATACAAAATGCTCTCTTCAGAATAATGCTATGTTTAGTATAGATAGAATGTTATCTTTAGACGATAAATGTTTTTTTCAGAAAATAAAATGCTATCTTCAGAAGATAAAATGCTTTATTCCGAAGATAAAATGCTTTATTCCGAAGATAAAATTTTATCTTCAGAAGGTGCCTTTTTCCGAAGATAAAATGCTATCTTCAGAAGATAGAAGGATATCCTCAGAAGATATAATGCTATTGAAACCCAGCCTACACACACCCCATACTCTCTAAATGTACACCGAGTGAAAAGAGTGAAAAAAAAGAGTGAAAGAGTGAAATGGAGGACAACCCCTTTTTGAGTGGGAAAATGAACTCTCTCTCATTCCACTCAAATTGTCCCCCGTTCAACTCCTTAAAAGAGCAGAAATTGACTCTTTTACATTTAGAGAGTACATAAACACACCCCAAACACACCCCGGTTATTATGTATCTACAGAGCAAAAAAAAATGTAAAAACGTCAGTAAACGGTAGAAACATACAAGTAAAACTCAAATGGTGATCTGTTAATTGGGTTTAATGAAAGGTTTATGAAATGAGTAAATGATTGTGGGCATCAAAGAAATAAAATCGGCACTATGCCAGAGCACATGCCCCAGTGGCGTGGCATGGGTTATCATAGTGGGAGGGGGGGGGCACCGACCATGATTGGGGGAACCGGGTCTGATTGGAGGAACAAGCCAATTCGGCAATTTTCCTATGGGATTTTCTAAATTTTCAGATCGATCGGGGCACTTCCCCCCAGTGCCCATATGACGCTACGCCACTGACATGACCTACACACAGAAGTGGTATAAAACCGGGGATACTCCTACACCTCAACCCCTCTCCTCCTCTGCAAAACCTGGGGCACTCCTACACCCCTCCTCCTCTGCCAAAGTCCTGGGTACGCTACTGCAACTTGGCAACCAAATAATCGACACACTTCATTGACATCAGCGATAAAGTGCAAAGAGAGACGAAACCACGCAAATTGTAACTGTCTATGTGATGGAATAGATGCTTGATTAGATGGGAAATTGAGTGAGTGATTAAATGATTACGTGAAAGTAGCTTGACAAGATGATTGGCGAATATTTATTAGTAGTCGGTATGATAAACTATCGTGTCTCATAGAACAGTCAACGCTAGCAAATAGTGCAATCACTGTAGTAGTACTAGTATGGCAAGCAGAAAATGTTCATTGAAACATTTTGCGAAACAAATAATCTTTTCTAGCGATTTCTACTTATTTTACTCAATGTCTTCATTAAAAAAAAAAAGGAAATATAAAAAGGGCGTATTTGGGTGGAAGATAAGCTCGAGTGTTGTGAAGTGATTTAACTAAACTTAAAAGGCATTATTAGGAAAGTTATTCGACTTTTTAAGTTCTTGCATCGAACAGTAGATTTTTAGTTTTCCACGGTTTAAAAATCATCAACAACAAAAACAACAACATAAAGGGAACAAACAGAAACAGAAAGCTCACGTAAGTGAACAAATTTCGTTGTGTGTAACGGTTTCAATATAAACAGAAACTTAAGTAAAACAGTAGCTCCGGGTGGGCAAAATAATGTAAAAAAATCCTCAAACTCATCTCTTCAAAGTTTTTTTTTTTTTCATATTTTCTTCGGTCTCTTCGCCTTCCCATCACTTTCTTCCATTTTCTCCTTTCCTGATTTCCCTCATTGTTTAGGTCGTCCGGATGGAACACTCTAACTACGCCACTGACAACAGCAGCAGCAACAACAGCGGCAACCACACAGTGGCAACCACAACATCAACTGCACCATTATGTTTTTCAGCGGATACCCTGTGACTGGAAAACGTACACTGACATTGTTTGATCCCCCTGGGTCTCACGGAAAAACAGAGGGTACCTTTAAAAAGCATCCACTGAATGAGTAACCCAGTCAAACATATCACCGTGTGCTGGTAGGTAGGGGTGACTGGTGATCAGTGGAGATAGGGTGAGTGAATGAAGGGGTGAGGGTGGGGTAAACGAGTGAGTCTGTGAATGAGTGACTAACTGAGGGGGTGACGGTGAACGAAAGGTTGGAAGAGTGAGTGAGGGGTGGTAAACGAAGTGGTGAACGAGTGAGTGAGTGGTGAACGAGAGGGTGAACGAGCGAGTGAGTGTGGGGGAAAGTGACCAGTGAGTGAGGGGTGAACGAGTGACTGAGTGGTGAACAAATGGGTGAACGAGTGAGTGAGAAATCAACGAGAGGGTGAGGGGTGAGTGAGCGAGAGAATGAGAGAGGAGGTTCGCGAGTAGGGTTGAATGAGGGAGGGATGGAGTGAGCAAGCGAGCGAATGAGTCAATAAAGAGCATTGACGTCTTCTTATTAAATCATGATAATCATAATTTCTATTTTGTACAAATAAAGCAGTCTTTGTGATACATGGGGTTGATACCACATTATACCAAACATTTACAAGCGTCCCTTTCTCTTTATATCATCAGATTAGCCGGTATATTCATTGAGATCCAATTAATATATCATCTAATCCGTCTCCTCCCATACACTATAGGTGATATCATGAATTCATGATCATACGGACGGTGCGTGTCAATTAAGTGTTAATATACCGTCCGGAAGTTAACGATTCATTGCAATTTGGCTGAGACTATTAATTCAAGCAGACGCTGTACTCTTAATTAACAAGCGACGCCCGAGCCAAATGAGAAGATATACTATATCATATAGTCTACTCTATACATCGTATGTCCATATTTTGCTGCCAAAACTGCTACTTCCCAAGAACCACAATGCCCCCCAAAAGCTATTCCAGTTAAAAGTCATACACCCCCTGAAAGACATCACCCTAATCTCCCACCCTATGAGTGTAAATTTCAAATGTGGTTACCTTAAGGGGGGTACTACACCCCTGGCCAATTTTGTGCCTATTTTTGCATTTTTCTCAAAAATTATAGTGCATTGGTGACAAGTAAGATATGTATATTATGGGGGCAAGGACTACAACTACTGCACTGGAAATTTTATTTCAACACAGCCAACAGATGTGGAGTTACAGTGAAAAATGAGGGAAACCAATATTTGATCAATAAATCAATACTTGCCTTGAGTTGCTGAATTTTCAGTGCAGTAGTTGTAGCCCTTGCCCCTATCTTACTTGACACCAATGCGCTATCATTTTTGAGAAAAATGCAAAAATTAGCAAAGAAAATTGGCAAGGGGTGTAATACCCCCTTAAAGGTTGTCTCCGGCAATCACCATATTATGCCTTATAGGTTTGAAAATTAATTATCAAGCACGAATCACGTGGTTTTGTTTTAAACAACTTGCTCATACTTACCATAAAAACGAATAAAAACAGCCGTGTCCCAACACGCGACATTCAAAATTCCCGGGCGCCGAGATTGTCGAGTGCAATGACGTCCCAGTAATAAACATCTCAAAAAAAAGTAACTAACCCCCTTAAATAATAGCCATTTAAAAAAACGGGCTATTGTATTACAAATCTGTAAAATCCGTTGCAGGCAGAATTTATTTCCGTGCATTTTGACACCTCATTTGATACGATAGCCCAGAAAAAAAAATTGGTCAATTTAATGTAGTGAGGTCCAGATTTGAAAGTTGCACTTACAACAATACAAAAACATTACACAGATTTCCTTCCATTATACTGAATACAAATCAATAGAATTTACTGCAACTTTCAAATCTTGGGTTACATTGATTTAAATGTACCGATGTGACGTCAATATTTAGCCAATTGCTGCAAATGAGGTGTCAAAATGTGCAGAAATAAATTCTGCTTCCAACGCATTTTACAGATTTGCAATACAATCGTCCGTTTTTAACAATGGTCATTACTTAAGGGGGGTTAGTTACTTTTGATGAGATGTTTACAATGAAGGCACACAATTGAACACAAATAACCACGACGTCATTACACTAGATAATTTCGGCGCGGGAATTTTGAATATCGCGTGTTGAGAGCTGGCTGTTTTTATGGTCAATTATGTGTTTGTTTTAAATAAAACCACGTGATTCGTGCTTGATAATTATTTTTCTAACATATAAGGTATGATGTTGTGATTGCCGGAGTGTTCCTTTAATGGGCGACTCTAATTGAAATCTACACTCCCTGTGTGCCAGATTACGGTCATGTCTTCCATATATATGTCTTCCAATAGGGGTGTATTGTTTTAACCGGAATAGCTCATTCAGTATCACAAACACACTCAATTTTTGGTGAACATTCGAAACTTACGAATACAAATTTAGAACCCCTAATATTTTTAGGAAGAAATATCTGAAGAATATGGAATTTGGTCCATCAGACCCACATGGATATCAGCAATAAGTGTGTCATTTGATCTGACACTGGAGTCATTGCAATTGCCAGCGTTCAATATAGCACTGTCATACGCCGTCTACATCCCATAAAGCCGCTTTATTTACTCATTGAAATACCTAAAATAACGTATTTAACTCCAAAAAGAAGTGTCTTTATTTGCTTAATAAAAAGTTGAGGACTCTTTTGAAAGATTCTAATAAAACTTACGGTGCTGGGTGTTGACGAGCGCTCAAAAAGCATCTCCAAAGACTGACATGTGTTAATTAAAAAAACGTCAAAATTGAAGAACATGAAAAGGCCTTTATGTAATGAAGATGGTTTTCAAATTGGATCTTTTCAAGCCCACGTGGATAGGTATGTATCAATTTCATGATCCTATTTTAGATTTAATTTGGTGAACATGTCTTGGACGTTGATGGAAGGAACTCTTCTGTTCATTTACTGTTTGGCCTATTTGATGTGGTTATAAGAAGCCAATCATTTTGTGTTATATTTTCTTCAAATTATCAAGTCATAGTTTGCAAAATAAATGGTGCGAAAGTATTAGGCTATGCCAGTTGAAATCTATATATACCCTCATGAAAGACATGACCTTAATTTCCTACACCATATACACAGGGGATGCAGATCTAGAATGGAGTTTTAGCTATTTAGGTAACTCCGTTTGAAATTCACACTCCCTAGCTGTGTGGAAAATTAAGGTCATGTCTTTCATAGGGTGGTATATGGATTTCAACTGGAATAATATACATTTTGTATGAAGGTTTACCTGATTTGAAATAACGAGATGAGAGTTCCATCTGTTGATCTAAGAATGTTAATATTTGACGCTTAATCCTTTAAGGGAACTGGAATGAGCGTTTATGGCGTTTCGACAGTATTTTTTGTGGGACATGAGAGCACATCAGACCTATCGAATTGCATTCTGAATACGAAGAATGTCTTTCTGATATCAAATAATTTTCATTTTATGAAATTCACGATATAATACAAATTTTATGACAAATTATTAAAATTTGATATTTTTCACATTTTTTTTTCAGTCCTCGAAGTAAATTTTATAAATTTAATGATATAGTCTTAAAGTGTATGTAGCTGGGAGGAAAAGCCGACGATCAATTGAAAATTTTGATCTTTCATATTGAAGATATGGATTTTTTCCCCAAAAGACCTAATTTTTTTTGGTGTTTTGGGAAAAAAATCCATATCTTCAATACGAAAGGTCAAATTTTTCAATTGATCGTCGGCTTTTCATCCCACCTACTTACACTTAAAATATAAATCATCAGATTTATAAAGTTTACTTCGAGTACTGTTAAATATCAAAAATATCAATTTTTAATGATTTGCCATAAAATGTGTATTAGGCCTACATTGCGAATTTCAAAAATCAAAATTATTTGATATCAGAAGGACATTCTTCGTATTCAGAATGCAATTCGATATGTCTGATGTGCTCTAATGTCCCACAATAAATACTGTCCAAACGTTCATACCCCTTCCCTTAAGTGAGTGGGGTGTCAGGAGATATATTTGTCCAGTTAACTGAAACGCTGCAGTGCTAAAACACTGAAAAAATATTTTTTGCTCATTGCCATGGTGACAGGCAAAAAATCAAATGTCCTTGTTTTGGCCTGTTTTTAGCAATTTTAATGTTCAAAATTGCCACATTTCGATCAGCTTCCATTCTGGCAATCTAAATGGTATAGATATACAACTTTTGTTTTTGGAGAAACATACTTCGATCCATCGGCTTTATAATGCAAGCAAAATGCTATAAAGGGTGTAAACATCTGGCAACACTGTAGTTTTCAGTTTTGTTCCCCCGGGTTTTGTTCAAACCTTGCAAAATACACACTTTTAACTCACAAAAAAGGGGGAATTGCCAGGGGTCTGAGAGAGTTGCGGGCAAGCAGGGCACATTGGCCCGCAGTAATCTGGTGTTAGAAATTTGGGCAAAGGCACCTCATTAAAGCAGTGTTGCCAGTTGGTAGCACAATTTTCAATTTCTTACCAAACTCAAGGTCACATTTTAAAAGGTTTCTGAGTAGGTTTTGTAGCTGAAACTAACATATATTTTCAATCAAAAACATTCAATCTGTGCCTCTCTGGTGCTAAATACCTGGGTATTTAGCAAAACATGCTATTTATGTTTGGCTAGTATCTAATATGAACAGAATACATATTGCCATTGTAACAAAATTTAGGCCATATTTAATTAAAATAATAATAATAAAATTAAAATAAAACTTTCAAAAGAAAATTTCTAAAATGCTTTCCCAATTTGCCATTTTTTCTGCAATTGTATATGATCCTGTGTCATATACTTGGGTACCCAAAAAGGTGGTATTGTTACATTTTGATGTGCAGCTTGGACTTCAAAACAGTGTCGCTTGAGTATTCCTTCACTTAGAAGATTCAATTAGGTCTAAAATTGAGGCTAATTTATGCTATATTACTCATGTTTTTATCCTGTTTTAAAATATTTTTTAATTATTTTCTTATGACGTTTGGCATGAAATGTGCCAAGGGTGGTTGAGGATTAGGAGGGGGAGGATTAGGAACAGGAGGAGGGATTTCTATCGTAAATTTGATCTAAAACCCCCATTAAAAATTTGAATATAGTAAAAAAGTGTCTAAATGAACTCCCAGACATCTAAACCAAGTAAATAAATACAGAAGGTCATTTAAAAGACTAATACTTGCTCAGAATGATTGTAAATGTGGAAAAAAGAGGTGCAGGGCCGTTCCGACCATTAGGCCAGGTAAGGCGGTCGCCTAGGGCGGCAAACACAGAGGGGCGCAAAAAAAGGGCGAAAAAGAAAAAACGGGAATGGAGAAAGAAAAGGGAAGAAAAAATGAGAGCGGATAAAAAGAAAAAAATGAGAGGGAACAAATACAGAAAAGAAGGAAAACGGTCTTGGGCAGTATACAAATAGGTCAAAACTTATGAGATTTCAAGAGGGTAACCCCCCTTAACACTTTTTTGGTATGCTTTGGTGGGGCGGTTGGGGAGGCTTTGCCTAGGGCGGCAAAATCCCTAGGAACGGCCCTGAAGAAGTGGGGTTAAATCCCACCTACTTTGTGATTGTTTTTGCCTGCAGTCTCTCATTTTTTAACCGATTTCCATAAAAAAAAAGGTGTCAAAATGCTCAGGAGGATGAACCACTTCAAATAAGACGTGCAAGTAAAATGTTTGAAACATTTCATTTTTTACTACGTAACACAAAGGTACCCCAGGTTGTGACACAGCCTACAGGACAATATTAAATTTTCATTTGACTTCTTACCAAATTTCCTCCCAATTTGTTTGCTGAAACCTACATTCTTCATCATTACTGATAATATTTTAAGGTGCAGTTCCTCCATTTCTGTGTTTTGCTTTTAATTTTACAGTGCCATTACTATTCTTAAAACTTGTGTTTGTGTACATCATTAATACATGTCAGATTGGTTCAAAATTCTTTTCTGTTTGGAATCTGTGATTTAAAGTCCATTAACTTCAATTTTGAAATGAAATTTGACTTAGTCCGGACTTTGGACTCAGCACTCCATACTCGGACACAAAAGGAATTGGACTCAAATGGTAGCTATGGGCCTGAACTGAAATTGTAAAATTCTGATGTTACACTGATCCACATTCTGACACATCAGGCTAAAGACTTAAGGATTCAATCATGTTTCCCTGTTGTTCATCGATGTTTAACAAAGCGTCTGCATTGCTTACCTGTTAAGTTGTTCAACGGTCAACAATGGTGAAACATGTTTGAAACCCTTTCAACAATGAAAACAAGCTAAAGATCGTCTAATTCACGTGACTATTTCATGAGGAAAGTCAGTTAATCATTGCCACTCAACCTTACAAGAAGATCAGTGATTTCTCTGTTGATATCAACAATAAAGCTACAGAATAAAATGGCAATGTTTAGCTGCTACCTTCAAAACACTGAATTCAACACAAGAGCACGTATATGATAATGCACACTAGTTCCAGGCATTTTACGTGTTAAATAGCGTTCTGGAAAACTAAAAAAGTGTGGATTCATCCCTGATTAACAATATTTGACTCCTGTACAAATGTATAGGAAGAGTTGTTGAATCCCAAATCAAAAGGTAATGACATTATTGGAATGATGTTGAAGTACATTGTGAAAAAATTTCACGGACCCTGTTGGCTCACAGGGTAATATAGGAGGGTCCAGTGATTTTCACCATATTTTGGCAAGAGCACTCTTAGTGTTAATAAATGGATAACACTTCAACACGTTTATATCTGTGCTTTACACATAAATGAAATTATAGGAGGCATTGCTAATGACTAAGACTACATGTATATCAAGGGGCATTTTCAACAACAAATATTAACATCGTAACCTGTTTATATTAGCAATAATATTACCATGTTGGAGTGTTAATAATAGTGGTACAAACTAAAAATGTCCCTGTAAATGTGTTGTGGTGCTAATCGTAAGCAACGCCTCCTATTCATTTGAGATATAAATGTGTTGAGGTGTTAAAATAGTATTAATCCATACACTAACACTTTTGTTAAGAATGAGGGCCCACTTTATTTCAAGCACTGTATCAGTCCAGAGAAGAAATCTTACCCTTCCCAGAATCCTTTGCAATAATTATGATAACTTCTTCATTATATCAAATATGACACTCCTATTCCTTACTTAATTTGTAAAGGTTCCATTTGTTTTCATGCCTAGTCTTCATGTTGAGAATAGACTGGCTGAATATGGATCGATAGTCAAGAAATAAACATATTGCAAAATCAGGGTGGCACTAGACAGCAAATCAGTACAAAATTAAATTGAAATGGGAGAAATGCATTATGGGAAGTGTAAGATATCTTCTTTGTAATATCAGTCCTAGACCTGACAATTCGCTGTCGTAGTGCACGTTAGTAACCATTGGTTACTGCTCCAAGCCTGGGCTCATACATCTGTTCCGAATTTTGATATGCCATTGGCTTTGTGTTGTGATCATTTTCGATCAGTGGTTCGTAGCAAAGAAAGCGTGATCCAGTTGACCTGGCAACGGCCATATTGTAACGTGCACAACGACAGCGCATACACTATTAAATACAACACTGCAAACACCAATATCATTTCATAAAATTTTATGATTCAGTTAAAAGATTATGATAAATTATAATACACATTAAAATTATTAACATGATAAGATAAAATCATAACAGTTTATCTGTACTGGGAGATAAAAATATCCTTTAATTAAAATTACTACCTGTGATTCACAGGAAAAATTCAGGTTATTCTAATATACCTTAAGGTGGTACTACACCCCTTGATAAATTTGTGACTATTTTTGCATTTTTCTCAAAAAATAATAACACACTGGTAACAAAAGTTATGTATGTATATTATAGGGGCAAAGGAATCCAGTTACTACACTGGAATTTCAGTGACTCAAGACAAGCGGTATGTTATTTATGATAAGAAAAGAGGTATTGCTACAATGTATCCCCATTTCTCAACATATATAATGAACCACTTGCCTTGAATCACTGAACTTCAGTGAAGTAATTGGATTCCTAGCCCCTATAATATACATAACTTTTGTTACCAGTGTGTAGTTATTTTTTGAGAAAAATGCAAAATAAGTACAAAATTTATCAGGGGGTGTAGTACCACCATAAGAATGGATAAATTTCCTGGAATCTCAGCAAGGAGGTTTGTGCCTGAGCTCATCAGTACTTAGTTTATACAGAGTAGAATGCTTTGGTTTACTCATCATCTGGTGGAAGTTCATACAGGGATGTAAGTAGGCCTGAAGAAAAAATCCTGAAAATCTGGAAAAAATCCTGAAAAAGCGTGTGAATTTGGGTTAAAAAGCCCCAAAACAGGCTGATAATAAATAAAAGTGCAGAAATTTGGACACAAAAAAATCCTGAATTCAGGATTAATCCTACAAACCTACATCCCTGTTCATAGTGCCAATATAAAATATCCACAATTCGTTTAAACCAAATTGCCGTACAGCAGAAAACATGCTGCGATAAATATGCCGGTCCATGATCAGCCCCACCTGTGATGGACCTGGGTCCGTTACACACCCGCAAATTTGTCGTAGCAGGCGTGAAATCTGTGGGACCATGTGGAAAACAATGTATGGCTTTGAATAAAGAATAATGTCCTGTATTCAGGCCCTTCCAGTTGAAATACATAACACCCCTATGGAACACATGACCTTAATCTCCCACAGAGGGTGTGTAGATTTCAAATGAAATCACCCATTCAGGTAGCCCCATTTGAAAGTCACACTCCCTGTGTGGAGGATTAAGGTCATGTCTGGAAGAACTCAATTAAACGATACCCTAGTCATGATTTGTAAATGTGGATAAAGATTACACTAGATTAGACAGAAAATAAAAGTACAAGAAATCATTTGTGCGATATTAAATATGGTCCAAGGAGCCAAAGAGCTAAATCCAATATAGGATCCACACTTTCAGGTGGTACTACACTCCCTGATAAATTTTGTGACTAAATTTGCATTTTTCTCAAAAAATAACTACACACTGGTAACAAAAGTTACATATACTATAGGGGCAAGGATTCCAATTACTTCAGTTATTCAAGACAAGTGGTTCATTATATACCTCTTTTCTTATCATAAATAACGTGCCGCTTGTCTTGAGTCACTGAAATTCCAGTGTAGTAACTGGATTCCTTGCCCCTATAATATACATAACTTTTGTTACCAGTGTGTTATTATTTTTGTGAAAAATGCAAAAATAGTCACAAATTTATCAAGGGGTGTAGCACAACCTTAAGTTCCCCCTAACATTGTTTACAATTAAATGAAATTAATATTTTACACAATGTAAAAATGTAATGAGGTATGTGTAGCCTTCTTTGTTTTACACATATGGACCAATTTATAGCGTCACACATCATTGCATTCGGTCACAATGGCAGATTTCGTAAAAAAAGAGGCCATTTTAAAAGTTGAGTCCATAGGAATCAACTTTCCTAAAACAAACACATTGTATTGTTTTAGAGTTGACTCCTATGCAACTTTGAAAACAGCCTCATTATTACATAATGAACCACTATGACTGAATGCAATGATTGGTCCAGATGTGTAAAACAAATAAGGCTAGACATACTATTTTACATATTTACATTTTGTAAAATAATTTTTCCATTTATTTATAAAGTATTACATGCAGGCAGGGCCGGATTTACCATTGGGCCAAATGGGCCCGGGCCCAGGGCCCCCAAATTCCTTTTTAGCCCAAAAAACACCACGTTTTAGGCTAAAATAACAAAAATTTTGCATGCGTAATGTAGCAAAGTTTACCTTCATTTTGGGCAAAAATAGTCTGAAATTGAAAATTTGTTGCACACTTTGTGCGCAAATTTCCTAGTAACTTTTATTCTTGTGTCCTTCTAAAGTTGTAATGCTTCCACTGCTACCATGGCTACTGTCGATCTTATACCTAAACCAAAACTTGGTCATTTGAGTATATATATGTTCAACACAGTGAGTTTGGGGCCTCCAAATTTTGGCCTGGCCCGGGGCCCCCAAAAAGGTAAATCCAGCCCTGCATGCAGGGGGAACTAAGTTGTGGAGCCTTAGCCTATATATTGGAAACTCCTGATCTAATCTTGGGATTAGTCGTAATCGACAGGACCTTTTGTCATCATATTTTTGTCATCTTAATTTACTCTATTACATGTATGTCCAATATTCATTACAATGCAGAAATACAGATTCTTGCATGTAGACTAACTCCATTGCACATAGAGCATATAGATGAGTTGACATGTGTTTACATTTGATACACCCTCTGTTGGTCTGAGATAAAAACTATAAAGGCAAAAGACCCTAGAGTCTACATGGACTAAGGTTGATTTTTTGGTTCCAAAGCAAACAATACTGAAAATATTATCAAACTTGCTTGTAGATAGGAACTACAAGCAGCAGCTGCATAATAACAAAACAACTAGGTCCGTATGCACAAAATAGTTAGATCAGGCTTAAAGTTAGACCTGGTCTAAGTGGAATTTAGTTCCCATCAGGAATGGTCCTTTACTCTTATTTCCTCCCTAGAGTAGCTAGCAAATTTTAAAGATTTAAATGCAAAGTTCAAAAATCATACAAAAATAACTTAAGCAAATGTAAAGGAAAATGTCCTTTCTCCTGGAACTAAATTACACTTAGACCAGGTCTAACTTTAGACCCGGTCTAACTCTTTTGTGCATACGGACCTTAAGGTTTTACAAGCTGGGTTTTGAACAGATTAGATGTGTTCTGTGATAAACAAGGCTGTATTATTTTGCCTTTTGTGGGACAATGGAGGGTGTCATGAATCTACTTCACAGATGCTTCTTATCATTGTTGGGTAGGAAAAACCTATGTGTTTGTGGCCCCTGAACATGTATAAAACGTAACCGCCAACCAGTTACATAAGATGTTGGTAGAGCATCGGTCCGGTGATCCGAAGGTCCCAGGTTCAAATCCTGGATAGTCAGTGAAATTTTTTCACTGGCTGTCATTTATGTATGTGTTGACTTGTGTTAAAAACCTTTCTCATAAGATGTCTTGCTTTAAACATGTTAAGGGACCAATGACACATAGGTTTTTCCTGCCCAACGAAACGATATTATATTCATCACAAGACCCCTGTTAACCATGAACATTATGCAGCATTTGGTAGCTCAGTTCCATAAGACACTCATTGGGGCCTTTGGCGAGGAATGACCCAATGTGACATCAAGGTAAATGAGTCCAATGTCAAATATATTAAATTTTAAGCTTTTTACATGATCATTAACTTTTGATGTAAACCCCATGAAAATTGGACTTACCAAACTATATGCAATTTATTAGTTCCTGAAAACACTTAAAACAAAATTGCACACATATTTGCATATAACTAAAATCAATATTAGTGATATTAGACTCATGACTTATTTCCCTTGATTATGTCACATGACTTCAGCCTTTCAGCTAACCTACAGCAACAAACAATAACAAAAAGACAACATTTTCAACACGAAAGAAGTGATTTCTTATGTGAATTTACCTAGATTCAATAAAAAAAAAAAAAGATTCTGAGATCAGAATGTTGAAATACTAAAATAAATTACATTGATTGTAGTGCTGTTGTTGGCATTTTTTGTCGATATGACTAGTAGGAGTAAACAGATATTGACATCAACATGAGCATAGCTACAGGGTGTATCAAAATGATTGGTACCCATCAGGTTTCATGTTTATTAAAAAGCCTGCTTCTTCCAAATTCAACATTGCATTCTCTGGAAATTACCATAAGTTATTGTTATATAACTGTGTATGACATTAATCAACAAATAATGCAGATCCTGTGTTGCATTTTGATGTGGCAGTGCTGTCCATAATCAGTGAAAACGGGTGAGTACCAATCATTTTGATACACCCTGTAGGCTACATCGGAACTCTACAGAACAGAAACCTGTCACACTTAAAAATGGTGTTCATTTGGACAAACAATCCTTCCAGGAGGGAAAAACCATTCTGTAAAATATCACCCTGTTCCACAGAATTAGAGAAGGAGAACCAGGACTCTCTATACTGCCACATACAATCGCGCCATCAGCTGTGGGGAGAAAATTGGGGGTATTTGAGTCCTTGCCGACGGTGCATGTAGACGAACAAAAACAAGTCTGGATCTCATCTTTAGCGTCTTAGTGTCGCATCAAGTGTGTCTCTTAAATGCACCCATCATGTGATGTCGTGCTTGCATAACAATGAATATCTCAAGCGCATTCTGAGGGAAACCAAATACCCCCAATTTTTGCTCCATGCCTGTATCAAGATGTCGGTCGAGTCCCGGTTCCCCTTCTCTAATCTGTGCCCTGTTCCCACCTGGACACAGGTACGTTAATTAACACACCGGTAATATAAAATAATGTGATATCTCCTCAGATAAAAGCTATTGTTGAAATAAATATCATATTTCCCATGACATAGATATTGACATCTTGCATGTCAACAACAGCACAATTACATTGACAGATTAAAAATGCAAATTTCTTTACAATAGAAAAGTAGCAATTATTTTATGGGACCAAGTGAGCTAATTATATCTGGAATGCCATTTGAATATCCAAATAGAATTACTAAGTTCCTTGATCATGTTGATGAGAGTGCCAGTCTAGACTAGATAGACATAGGTCCAGGGTTCACATCCAGGTCTATGAAGTGACTGTTTTTTTTGTTTTCCCACTGGAAACTGTACTGAAAATATATTTGGATATTCACACAGCATTCCAAAGTTATCCCCTGAGAAAAACAAATTCTGTCACCTCAATAGTCTTAGATCAGTGTAATACAAACTCTACAAATACAATTTTATCTGCTTACACCTCATGACTCTACACAGCCAGATTCCTATTGCTGCACCCCCAGAGGTACACTGCTGCCCTGCTGCTTCTTTGGTACTCTGGAGTACCTACGTGGGTAATCTAGAGTACACATCGAAATCCTATGTATAGTACACACACTGGTACTGGATTGGTACTACACTGGTACAAAGTAGTTGGGCAGCAGTGTACCTCTGGAGTCAGCAGCAATAGAAATCTGGTAGTGCATTCATGATCTAAGCTAGATGGACATCTATTCTGTCGGTCCGTGCCACGTCACTTCCGGTTGATGATGCGACTCACGGTCGAGTGAAAACATTCGATTTTTGTTGATGATTTCTGTCATTGGTGTTATGTAAATTTCGATCGCAAATAGTCAGTGGAATCAAACAACCGTTTCTAAGTCTTCAGAGTGGAAGAAACTTACTTGATTTACTGTTTATATACTGACAAACTTAAAATTAAATTCAATGGTCGAGTGTTGTTTTTTCCGAAATTGAGGGTCACTCCAGCAACATCGCTATGTAGCCTCCTTCACAGCCGGTTTCTGTTGTTCACAACAAACCGTGAGCCACATGCAGTTTGGGCCCGAGACTAGAGATAGCCCGGATGTCCGACCGACAGAATTGTCAAGACTTCACTGAGGGATTAAACAGTTTTATTGCATAAGCTGTATAATCCCCATGTTGATACTATACTTTGATCAGTCCTAAATATGCAGGCTTTATAACATCATGGATTAATATATTGTATTCAGAGAATTTTCTTCTGACATCTCACCAGAAGTATATCAAGAATTATGAATTCATGCCCTATGCATCGTCTACCTTCTGTTACACACAAAATTCAGACCACATAGGTCAACTATGTCGCTTTCAAGTGGGTCTACTTTTCACCGTAGTACTAAAAAGTATAACAATTCCTGCCGATTTGGTACTGATCAAAGTCTACATGTAGGCTAATTGTGATTAGACTTACACAAAGGTAATACCCAGTACACCTATCTATTCAATGATTCATTGAACATTAATGCTCTGCATGCTAGCCATAGGCTTCAACATAAAAAGTCCCAAGTTTTGAGATATTTTCTCAAAATATCAAGAGCTATCTTAAGAACCACTAGGCTTGTTTGTACTCATTTTAATGCATTTTTCATGCCGATTCAAAATATGGTCATGAAAATTTACAATTCTAAAATTTTTTGAATTTTGAAAGAAAAATTAAAACTTGTCGTCTGCAATCAATACCCCGCGTGGAGAGAGTTCAGACAGACAATCCTACAATAGCACCACACTAGAGTAATTGGCAATTCTAATATTGGGATAACAGAATTTGAGTTTCTTCAAATGGATTCAATAGCAATAAGCCCTTTTGCAATTTCAGATCAAAGTGCATTGTGGGTAATATGATCGGAATTAATTAGAGATAAACATCGAAGACTCGCCATAGTATTTCAATGAGGCTGAACTTTGCACTTTGTAAAAAACACTTCCTACGTGTGTTTTTCATATTTTTGGGTCTTGATGTCTTCTGAACACTTGTATAAGACAAGGAAATTATTGATGAGCCAGCTAGAAACTGCTATAATTCTTGGCCAAACTGGAACATGCGCGTTGCGTCCATGTATTGTACAAGCGTGTACGCAGTGTAAGACACATGTATACTTTCTTCTGTACTGCGATATATTCGTGTTTATTGCGGAGCCAGTAGCATTCACAGTGTTCCAGTTTGGCCAAGAAATACATAATTTGATTCTAGTGGAAAGCAAGAAAGCAAAATCATCAGGGAATCCCTTTCAGGTGCGGTTCATCACACGCTTCGTCAATGGAGTAGATTGAGTTGTTTATCTCCAATTAATTCCAAGCATATTACCCACAATGCACTTTGATCTGAAATTGTGAAATGGCTTATTGTATGTTTGTTCTTGTTGAAATGGAAAGTTTCTATGGTTTTGCAGCAGCCATAGATCCTTTTCATTTACAAACAAACATTTAGTAATCAGGCAAAACAACACAAATGAGCTGCTGTACTGTGAGCTATCTTGTTAGAATTTAGTGTTTAAAACAAGGTCAGCATGAACACCTGCCCCTCCCCTACACCATCCCAGCTCACAGAATTAAAGAAAGAGAATCGAGACTCGACCGCCATCTTGATACAGGCATGGAGCACAAATTGGGGGTATTCGGTTTCCCTCGGAATGCACTTGAGACATTCGTTAAGGGCACATTTGAGAGAGGCACTTGTTGCGACCTACACGCAGGTACCAAGACGCTTCAGATGAGACGCAGAATTGTTTTTGTTTGTCTCCGCGCACCGTTGGCAAGGACCTGAATACCCCCCATTTTCTCCCCATAGCTGATGACGCAATTTTGAAAGAAAAATTAAAACTTGTCGCCTGCAGTCAACACCCCGCGTGGAGAGAGTTCAGACAGATAATCCTAC
This sequence comes from Amphiura filiformis, assembly GCF_039555335.1. NCBI lineage: Eukaryota > Metazoa > Echinodermata > Ophiuroidea > Amphilepidida > Amphiuridae > Amphiura > Amphiura filiformis. The sequence continues at coordinate 58,422,748 of NC_092641.1, read as the reverse complement.
AATAGCACCACACTAGAGTAATTGGCAATTCTAATATTGGGATAACAGAATTTGAGTTTCATCAAATGGATTCAATAGCAATAAGCCCTTTTGCAATTTCAGATCAAAGTGCATTGTGGGTAATATGATCGGAATTAATTAGAGATAAACATCGAAGACTCGCCATAGTATTTCAATGAGGCTGAACTTTGCACTTTGTAAAAAACACTTCCTACGTGTGTTTTTCATATTTTTGGGTCTTGATGTCTTCTGAACACTTGTATAAGACAAGGAAATTATTGATGAGCCAGCTAGAAACTGCTATAATTCTTGGCCAAACTGGAACATGCGCGTTGCGTCCATGTATTGTACAAGCGTGTACGCAGTGTAAGACGCATGTATACTTTCTTCTGTACTGCGATATATTCGTGTTTATTGCGGAGCCAGTAGCATTCACAGTGTTCCAGTTTGGCCAAGAAATACATAATTTGATTCTAGTGGAAAGCAAGAAAGCAAAATCATCAGGGAATCCCTTTCAGGCGCGGTTCATCACACGCTTCGTCAATGGAGTAGATTGAGCTGTTTATCTCCAATTAATTCCAAGCATATTACCCACAATGCACTTTGATCTGAAATTGTGAAATGGCTTATTGTATGTTTGTTCTTGTTGAAATGGAAAGTTTCTATGGTTTTGCAGCAGCCATAGATCCTTTTCATTTACAAACAAACATTTAGTAATCAGGCAAAACAACACAAATGAGCTGCTGTACTGTGACTGAGTCATCTTTTTAGAACTGAGTGTTCAAAGCACGATAAGCATAAACACCCCTACTACATCATCCTAGCTACACCATCCCCTCATCACTCTTTCTCTGCGCATACTGCCTGGACAGGGTTCGAATTCGGCTGTATCACATAGCAGTTTGCTCCTTATTTTGAAGTAACTGTTACCCAATTTTGCATTTGTATAGCACTTTTTATAGTGCTTTAGTATATGGAAGTATCCTGATTATGATGAATTGGCCAAAAACTGCTACGCAAAATTGTTAAACGAATTCGAACCAGTGCCTGGACCACCAACCTATGATGGTTCACTGCAGTCACACCAAAAGTGATGCTCAGCCATGTGGGGAGGAGGGTAGGTTTATATTCTGAAATGTTTTTGTTCCAAATGGTTTTTGCTCCAAAGAGTTTTTGTTCTGAAATGGTCTTTGATCCTAATGGTCATTTCTGAGAAAGATCTTTTTCCCGACACGGTCATTGCTCTGATGAGTCATATCTCCAAAAATATACCCTTTTCGGATTAATGTCCATTTAAAATAAAAACCTTGCGGATTAACAAACTTTCGGAGAAATAATCTTTAAAAACAATAAACATTAAAGAGAAATTTCCAGACAAATGATTGGACCTCTCAAACCAAAAACCTTTCTGACTAATAATCCTTCAGAGCAAAAATCTTTAGCAATTTATGACTTTCCATTGACAAGTGTGATCGGACAAACGACCCATTTAAAACAAAAACACTTTGGAAAATCTCCCTGCTACATGTTGGTTTAGTCCGACGAGTAGGCCCTTTTTTTCTTAGCTACCAGATTATACTGGCTCAGACTATGATCACTATCTCACATGGCACAAGAAAGATGAATTGCGAAAGTCCAGTGTCTGCGCCGCCCGATTTTGGATGGGGTGGTAAGTGGATTTTCGTGGTTAATCTTTCTTGAGCGATCAGAGTCTGAGTAGAGTTGGCAACTAAGAAAAAACAGGTCCTACTCTTCGGACTATGTTGAGTAGCTTCAATACAACTGCAGCCAATTTTTGTTGTTATACCTAATATAATTTACTCCCTTTTTATGATAAAAATCCACCAAATCAGCCTCATCATTCCTTCTTTTTTGTCTTCTGTCTCCTCATATGTTCTGCGGTAGCTTCCCAATACCATAACACCTGCGCTGCTATCACGCCGTTTGAGAGCGTCGATACGATGTATACCAATGTCATAACTGTATCACCCGTTTCTTGGATGGTGGTAAAGATTCTGGCAATGCTACCCAGGAAGAGAAGGAAGACTGTGACGGCTGATAGCTGACCCGTGTGACCGTTACTGTAGTTGGTTTTGGCTTGCATAAACTGGTGTGAAAACAAAACAAAGAATAAAAATATTGGTCATGTTTTCTTACTACCGTATTTCGTCAAATAGTTGCCCCCCCCCCTCACTTTTTTCAACCAAGATGTTTCAAAAATGCCGGTATTTTCATGCTATCTTGTGTAGTAAGCTTACCAAGTTGCACACATGGTCGATAATAGTGTCACTTTTGACGAAAATCTTGATTGGAAACCCGGAAGTGAACCAGAAGTCAGTGTTTCTAGTTCATAGTTCATCATTTTAGCGTGAGTTTTAAGTTTACCTAATGATTTTAACGGGAATTATCGTTCTAAAATTGACCTTGAATAAACGCCCCCCATTTGGAAAATGTAACGCCCACAAAGGGCATTTATTTGACGAAATAGGGTAAATGTACACTTACAAAGAAATTGCCCCTAGATATAAAACCTTATTGTACGTATGTATTGTATGCATGTATGTACTATTTGTTTCTTTGTGTTGAAGTAAGTACACAGAATAAAATTGCAAGAAAAAACTTATCTTCAATTCTTAGTAATCATATTTCATGCTATTACTACCTTATTCACATTGATTATTTTAACCAATATCAACACTATTTTGTGGTTGTGCCGCAAGTGGGCAGACAAACTGCCCTTGCTTGCACAAATGCATGTATGCTCTTTGCAATTAACTTAAGGTGGTACTACACCCCCTGATAAATTTTGTGACTAATTTTGCATTTTTCTCAAAAAATAACTACACACTGGTAACAAAAGTTATGTGTACATATTATAGGGGCAAGGAATCCAATTACTTCACTGAAATTTCAGTGATTGAAGACAAGTGGTTCATTATATATGTTAAGAAATGAGGTACATTCTAGCGCTACCTCTTTTCTTATCATAAATAATGTACAACTTGTCTTGAGTCACTGAAATTTCAGTGTAGTAACTGGATTCATTGCCCCTATAATATACATAACTTTTGCTACCAGTGTGTTATTATTTTTTGAGAAAAATGCAAAAATAGTCACAAATCTATCAAGGGGTGTAGTACCACCTTAATGTCACCACCAAACTAAAGTGAACCAAAATTAATACCGTATTCTTTGGGTCCTTAAGTAATTTCACATGGACGCTTAAGTTTTGACTTATCATGTTGTATTTTGTATCCTTAAGAGAGATCTATGGACCACTTCAGCATGTCCAGTTCTGAATATTTTTAATTATGTCCAGTTCTGAATATTTGTAATTAACCATTTTTTAATTTACCATTTCACAGAGTGGCCCAATGGTGCCGGGCCGGTGCTTGAGATCTGCATGATCAGAGGCGAATTCTGAAGCTTGCAGAGGTTTACCAATTTGTGGCTAATGCAAAGGAAGTTACATGTTATTGGCTATATCCCGGGGATATATCTCAAAATCAGTATTTGCCACATACAAGCCTTGAAATAAGCGGACTGGAACCAGGAGCAATTTGTTTTTGAACATTGCATCTGGTTCACTGGGATTTTACAAGAACCAGGAGCAATATCTATCTGAAGAAACAGGAGCAATTTTCAAAGTAAACCCTTTTCTGCATATGTACAATACAGCATATACCAACACTACTGCATCAAGTGCAAAACTGGAACCAGGAGCAATTTGTTTTAGAAAATTGCTGCTGGTCCATGTGAATTTTACAATGACCTGGAGCAATTTTTGGCTTTATGAAGGCAAATTTGCACCCAGCGCCTGCTTATTTCAAGGCTTGGCCACATATGACTCATTTAGCTTGATCAAATCACATGTATGTTTGTTTCATTTGGTACGATTACCGAATAGGGTGCAACTTGCTAGACTTGAGTCCAGTCCTCGTTTACTGAGTTTAGGGTTGGGGTTTAGGGTTGGGGTGGGGCAGTCTTGTAATAAGACTAGTAGAGTTGCACCCTATTCGGCAATCGCTCCTTTCATTTATATGTACTTACTTTGGCTAATACTACAACAGGCATATTGGAAGCTTGAAAGGTGGCTAAAACACTCATAGGGGTGAGCCCTGATAATAGCACATACATAATAGCAAGATAGCTAGTCACGTATGCTATTGCATGGCTACTTTGCCCGGTGTATAATAGACATAGAAAAGCTATGGTGGACGTCTGTACGGCTAAAAAGAACGCCTCGCCCCAGGCCCTGTGGAAGAATAAAACAGACAAATTCTGGTTATAGTGTGGTAGTTAGGTATGCTACTACATGTAGTGGCGTAGCTGCCGGGGGGGGGAGGCGGGGCAATTGCCCACCCTGGCAATGCCTATTTGGGCCCCGCCCCATTTGCCCCCCCCCCTAGCGCAGGGCAAAATAATAAAGGAGTGAGAGAGATGGAAAAAAGGGGAAAAGAAAGAGAAAGAAAGAATCCATAGCCCAACAATATAAGGCATGCGGATAGAATTTGAACAATTTTAAAATTTTGTTAAAAAATGGAACCATATTATATCCAAATGAAGTTGCTATCCCTTGTATTCCTTTTTTTTTTTTTTTTGCTCTTCACTTTTTCAAAATCTGGGAAAAAAATTGGGTCAACCTTTTTGAGGAAGGGGCGGCAAAATTTCTGTTTGGTGGATTTGGGCCCCGCCCCATACAGGCTTGCCCCCCCTGGAAAAAATACCAGCTACGCCACTGATTACATGGCTGCTTTGACCACTGTAGAAAAGACATAGAAAAGCTACGGTAGATGCCTGTAGTGCTAAAAAGAATGGCTCAAAGTTCTCCCCAAGACATTTTAGGATAAATCTGAAAATTTGTTACAAAATTAAATAATAAAAATTCTAAAAGTAAAGCAGTATACAGACTTTTTATTGTACGTACAATATTGTATGTACAATATGTACGTTATTTAATCTATTGCCATTCTATTTCCAGTACTGTTTAAGTTCTAACGAATGTTTGATGACGTAAAATCTATAATATATTTCTGCTAGATATTGTATGTAACATATTATCGGTTTTTCGTCATAGAACATTCGTAAGAACTCACACATTACTGGAAATAGAATGGCAATAGATTAAATATACATATTGTACGCACAATATTAATACGCATAATACTCGGAGTCTGAAGCGCTTAATTGGTAGCACATTTTGTTTGACACAACTGCCATCCAATTTACAGGTTCACACATCGTTGCATTTGACTCATTATGTAAGAAAAGATGCAGTTTTGAAAGTTACACTTTGGTATATTCAACTTTCACAAAGTATGAAGAATGTAATCTACAGTAGGTCAGACCTACTGCATTGTTTGAAAGTTGAATGGACCAAAGTGCAACTTTGTAAACTACATCTTAATACATAATGAGCCATTGTGACCAAATGCAATGATGTGTAACATATTACATTTTAAATTGCACCAGGTGTGAAAAAAAAAGCTACCAATAATTATATCATTTTCATACACTCGTAGATAGCGAGAACCAATTAGAGCAAACGTTAGAAAAATGTGAACCATGCATTAATTGTGTATACATAATTGCATAGACAGGGACTCCGCGTACAATGTGCAGTGCTGCTGGACGCATTCATTTTTCTTGTGGGTTGACGCATTTACATTAGCTTGTATATTCCAAAATTTTTAGTGACAATTTTGTTATAAAAATAGCAAAAATTATGGACTTTTTTCTGGTTTATGAAATAGGTTAAAAATGAGTATCACTTGTTGCTCAGAAATTGTACAAAATAATGCACTTGACCAGAGATGTTGATGAGAGGTCCTGAGATGTTGATGCATCTAATGCACTCCCCTGCAGGGCTCGTGCATTAGACGCATCAACATCTCATTGACAGTATGTGTGCATTATTTTGTACAATTTCACTCCCAACTAGTGATACACATTAAAACCTATAATTAATATCATAAATCACTTTACGATTATGTTAAAAAGTCTTGGAGGGAACTTGGAACATGTGAACTACTAGTACTTACGAAAACGGAAATGAGTTCGCAACAGAATATGCCCATGTTGAGGAAATCGCAATAAGTTCAAAGGTCACGCCAATGATGCTGATACCTTCACCACTTTTTGATGCCAGGATCTTAAAAATCTGAGGTAACTTGACTGAAAAAAAAAGTAAAAAGTTATAGGAAAATGTTTTTAAAATATTGTTTTTGTAATACCTGATCAAACTTCTGGGTATTTAAGGAGCCATTTTGGCATGCCTATCAAATGGAATGGGTATACAAGTCTTGTTGCAAAACCCCTTAGGCCTACATCCACTTGAGCAATTTTGAGAAAACATCAAAAAGGCACCAAAATTGCCTATGGCAATGACGTCCCATTTAGTGGCGTAGCTAGGGGTTGTGGCGCCCAGGGCTAAGGATACATAATGGGGCGCAAATGTGCGCAAAAAGTTTGACCTTCATCGCTAGGAGCGACCGTGGAATCAATGATGAAAGGTCAATTCGGCGCCCCTAAGGGTGGTGCCCAGGGCATGTGCCCCCCATATTTTTTGTTGGACCTGAGAGCACATCAGACATATCAAATTGCATTTTGAATACAAGGAATGTCCTTCTGGTATATCCAATAATTTTGATTTTTTTTTAATTTGCGATATAATATACATTTTATGGCAAATGATTTAAAATTGCTATTTTTAAAATTTAACAGTCCTTGAAGTAAATTGTATAAATCTGACAATATATACTTAAAATATCATTAGATTTGTAAAGTTTGTATTAATTGCAAATTAAAAAAAAAATTATTTGATATCAGAAGGACATTCCTCAAATTCAAAATGCAACTCGATATGGCTGATGTGTTCTTAGGTCCCACAAAAAATACTGTACAAACGTTGCTATCCGAGCTCTTAACTCAAAAAGTTTGAAAATAATGTTTCGGCCTATTGTATCTAACTTACATGTACATGTAGTACTGTCCATTTTAGTGATCGACTTACCCATAACAGAGCCCAAAATGATGCCATATCCTAGTCCTTTGCTTATAGCAATCTTCAAGCATGGAACTGAAAATAATGAATTTGAAATTGAGTCAGTTCTGATTCTGAAATCACTGTTCGCTACAGAAATAAAGGCAAAAAAGTATATATTAGCAAAACTGTCCAGTTTCTCTAATTTTTCATCTCTCTTTCGAAAAGTGACTTAGGGTCAGACACCCTCCATATATTGGCCCACCTCTGCTCCTGTAGAAATATGTTTACCTTTCCGGCCGGTACACATTTACACCTAAAGTGAAACAAACATGATTAAGTGCCTTATAGTAAATATGTTACGTTACGTTGAAAAAGTTACAGGTCTATAGGTTTGAATGGCAATTGTCCTGTTAAATTGGTCTGAACTACCACAGTAACTATACATGTATCAAAGATAGAGGAAACCTATCTTTTTCGCACTGCCTGAAGCTAGACAAACAATTTTTCATGAAAATCAGATCAACTTTAATATTTGACCCCTGTACAACTTGATAATTGACATTCGACCCTTTTTGGTATATAAATCCACAACTACAGGTCATACATTGTACATGCACAAAATTTATATTTTTATGATCCTTATGACCAGAGAATTAAGTTGATGCTAAAATGTGTGAAATCAGAGCATGTTTAATTTTTGACCAGCTGTATATTCCTCTATGGGGTCATTTCTGGGGTCATATACACTATAGGTACTGTACAGTACCATACGGCATATAATAGGACTGGTAGCGAGTCTAGCCAATTGCTGTATATTCCTCTATGGGGTCATTTCTGGGTTTATTTTGAGGGTTAATATACACTATAGGTACCGTACAGTACCGTATGGCATATAATAGGACTGGTAGCGAGTCTAGCCAATTGCTGCGTATTGGCTGTGTGTGGAACAAGATAGTTTTTGCAACAACCAATAGTTCTGAATTATCGAATTAGGTAAAACGGATGTCCAACAATAGTAGGACTTTCCGTAGCAAAGTTACATCTTGTCAAAGATTGACTTTCATCAAAAAGATTCAGCTAACAGAACAACATTTCGGTGGTGTTTCTAGATCTTAGTCTCATGATGATAGCAGCTTTTCTATGTGGAACTGCTATCAAAATCCCTCTAATATTCCATGTGCAATTGTCTCATCATCAAAAAAAAATCATATATTTAGGTCAAGTGAAGTACAGACATCATATTTATGCAGGTTTCCTTGAGCAAGCTGTTCTTTTAAATTTCTATGTAAATATATTGTGTTAACTGAGGTTTGCCTCTCAAGTCTCATAGCTATAATTTGCTATGGAACTTCAGTCATAATATTTTATCTGAAATCTGACTGACAGGGCCTGCATGTATGGTATGCATGGCTTAATGAAATGCAAGCACTGACCTAAAAGTAGTTACTGTAACTTGTGTATCACACAGGTCCCGGGTTCAAAACCCATTGTGGTATTCCATTGTTAAGCGGGCTAAATAGGGTGATTCACATTTTACTTTGAATGGGTGGTCTCACATATATTTTGTTTGAGGATAGCTGGATCAACCTTAGTGCCGTACCCGGTACTATAACGCTTTCTTTCCTATTCGCTCCTCGTCTGTTTACAAACAGAGAGGTACGGTAGACAAAAGACCGTTCTGCTTGTCCAAACACTCATCCTGGTCCACAATAGCGTGATTCACGTAACATGAATATAGTTCATCACGTAAACTTGTATGGCTCAAAATTCGGACCGCTCGCCATTAAGTTTACTGTCATTGCGTATTTAAAACGGTTGACGTTTTAATGATCCCCGATTTGCGGTCGATTATTATAGCTGTGTCACGTGCATGACGCTGGTGGGAACCAGCCTAACTTCAGTAAAAAAAAATAAATATTGATCGCCGATATCTATGTGAGTCTGTGAGACTTGTATAGGATTACACAGCGATTATTTTTTTGGCAAAATTTGACCTTTCTAGAGGCAAGTTGACAAAACTTTGTGTGCGTAATATGATAAAAGACAGTCTTAAGGGGGTACTACATGTACACCCCTCGATAAATTTGTGTCTAAAAAAACCAACTAATAACACACTGGTAACAAAAGTTATGTACATTACAGGGGCAAGGAATCCAATTACTACACTGGAATTTCAGTGACCAAAGACAAGAGGTTCGTTATTTATGATAAGAAATAAGGTACCGCTAGGATGTACCTCATTTCCTATCTATATACTGAACCGCTTGTCTTGAGTCACTGAAATTTCAGTGTAGTAATTGGATTCCTTTTTTGGGGGTGAAAAGGAGAATCTTTTGGCTTTGGAGATTGGGGGGTGTATTCCCTCCCCAAGTAGTCTCCAAGTTACGGGCCTTCCCTCCATCCTCGGCTGGCCAAACAATTTTGCCCCCCAACCCCAAGTTACCTAGGGACTCATAATAATTATGATCAGGTTTTAGAACCATGCACTATTTATGTACGGTAGCACGGCGGGCCCTATACATATCAGTAATAATGTTTTTAAACAATGCCTAAAATAATCACAGGCCTATATTTAGTGGATGTGCAATAACTATGAGCCCCATGCCCACCAAAAAATCGCTTTCCGTCCCCCTCTTGGTTTGTCCAAAATCGCTTGCCCCAGTTTCGACATGCCAAAAATGCTCGCCCCCTTTGGCCTGCCAAAAATCTTTGCCCCCTCTATAATTCACCACCCCAGGGTACAATGCACCCCCTAGGACCTAGTAGCCTACCGGTAGTAGGCCTAGGCTTTTCATTTATCCTTTTCTCCTTTTTTCTCTTTCTCTTCTCTTCTCTCCTTTCCTCTTTTTTATTGGGAGGAAGGGGCCGCCCCCCTTTCCGAGCCTGATACCATTTGCGTAAGTCAATTATAGGGAATGTGTCAATTCAGTTTATATCTTTTTAACTTGATAACACTGTAAGCCATGGATCCGTTTCTCTTCCAGATCTTGTATGCATGTTGTGATCCATGTTGTGATGAAACTGATCGAATATCAGCAAGGTAATTGGGGAGCTTTGGGTGGACAGTAGGGGAGATTGGGGTTAGTTGAAACATTTTTCACAAAATCGTCTTTTTAACGCAAACTGATTACTTTCAAGAAACACTAACCATATCAGTATAAACATATACATACATGCTACAAATACAGCCTTAAATTTTATTGGACCTGCTTATGATTATTCATATAATCCAATTTGAAAATTTGAAAAAAGTGTTTCAACTAACCCCACCCCTGGGGTAAGTTGAAACATAGGGTGGGGTTAGTTGAAACATGGCTTGTAAAAATTTCAAAATAATTATTATTGTGTTGTTAGGGTTATACTTCCCTTGAAAGCACCCTTTAACATACAATCAGTGTGAAAAAATGAATAAATAAATATGTGGGAGTGCGGGTCAATACTTTGGACACAAGGTGACGAGTGTCACCATGGACAAAAATATGAGAAGCCTAAAATATTATAAAATGTACTTTCTGTGTGCACTTTTTGCTTGTATTATTGTTTTTTAACCATATTAAAGCAATATTGAAGAAATGGTAAACATGTTACAAATTTTTAAAAAGTCAAATTTTTAACCATATTTTTCTATGCGATTTTCATGTTTCAACTAACCCCACCTCAAAAGTTTCAACTAACCCCGATGCCTATTTTTACATTTCAAAGTTCATTACACAAAATAAGAAATACAATAAAACTTTTATTTAACATTATTCTGGGACTTACTACTAGTGCTTATGATACTCAAAAAATAATCCCCTGAATCTTCAAACAACATGGAGATAACGCACCTTTTCTGAGGGGTATAAAAATTAGTCAGCAAGTCAAAAAACAGATATTCCTTTCCCAAGTCAACACTGGTGGGGCATCAGTGCTGTTGCTAATTTGGTGGATGACCCTTACTAATACCTATTACTAGGTGCCAGTATTTTACCAAATTAATTTTTTGTGTCAGAAAAAAATACAATGTTTCAACTTACCCAGTGTTCCAACTAACCCCAATCTCCCCTATAATACGATGCCAGTCGTTGTGAAACTTACACGTTAATTTTTAACTTAGCGGTGCGGCGAAAATTAAGTTTTTTGAACACATATGGCCAAATTAGTTAATTTTTAAGATTTACTATTTTTCTCAGTCATTATTGCTTTTATATCACTTGTTAAATTATGAAAAAGGCCGAAGCTATGCTCCCGTTGGCTATTGCCACAATATAAGTGTTCACGCTCTTGGCGCCCAAAACTGCATTCAACAAGACGAAAGTCGTGTCAAAGTTCATGACATTACACTGTGTCAAATCAGATCGCCATGTTGACATCTTACAAAGCAGGTGCTGATAGTTTCGTGTGGTTCAATTTTTACTTATATTTCTTTCAGTCAATGCCGATTTCAGTTATCATTAATGTAGGTATGCTAGGTGAATTCAAATTTGCCATCAAACTGCATCATTTTACATATCAAATTAAAACCCTTGAGTAAACAAAGCCAAAACTGAAAACATTTTTGTCATAGCACTTTCCATAACAAAGTTACATCTTGTCGAAGATTGACTTTCATCAAAAAGATTCTGCTAGCAAAATTCCCCAAAACAGCATTACGGGGGCGTTTCTAGATCTTAGTCTCATGGCGATAGCAGCTTTTTTTAATGGAACTGCTATCAAAATCCCTCTAAAATTCCATGTGCGACTAGATCATCACCATAAAAATCATATATTTGGGTCAAGTGAAGTATAGAAAACATGTAGGTTTCCTTCACAGACCTGATCTCAAAAAAAATTCAAATTTCTATGTAAATTATATGCATTGTGTTTGGGCCCCGGTCTAGGCGAATTTCGCTGACTAGCAAATGGGCGACTAAGGCTAAGCCTTAAATTAAAAAGGTTTGCCTGGGCACCTAATTAATGATTAAGGAAATGCTCCATGCAAACTCAAAAGTATGAATGCAAGGTGTTATTGTTGACACGAGAAACATTGTTGTAACGTCATTGAAAACAGGTATGTACTTCAGACGTTCTTTCATTGAAACGGATAATACGGATTACAGGCTAGTAAGGCAGTCTGTTAGGGTGGTGCAATAATTATGTGTACCTCGGGGTGAATTATAGGGGGGGCAAAGATTTTTGGTAGGCCAAAAGGGGGGCAAGCATTTTTGGCAGGTCAAAAGGGGGTCAAGCGATTTTGGCAGGTCAAAAGGGGGGCAAGCAATTTTGGCACAGATATTTTGGGCACCGTTCATATATTAAGCCATAAAAAGGCGGAGGCTAACGGTAGGAACACGTTAAAATATGCAAAATTTCCTGCTTTCGCTGCGCCAGACTATATGATAAGACAATTTAAGGTTTTAAATTCGGGTTCCCCAAAATCTTGCATGTGTAAGGGGGGGGGGCAAAGATTTTTGGCACATCAAAAGGGGGGCAAAGGTTTTTGGCACGTCGAAAGGGGGGGAAAAGATTTTTTTTTTTTTTTAACGGCCAGAGGGGGGGGCAAGCGATTTTTGGCAGACCATTTTGAGAATTCACCCCCCCGGGGATACACATAATTATTGCACCACCCCTTAGTGTAGTATAAGTAGGCCTATGGAAACTTTTAAATTTTCTGAGCTGCGGCTACCCCTGGCTGGGGTACAGTAACTGGTCTCGCACAGAGAATCTCTGGCTATTTAACAGATACATACAGTCGAGTCTTTGGTACAACATACCGTCCAAAAAATTAAATTTTTCGAAGAATTCCACGTAACATTCCTCGGGTAAAATCAGCAGTACCAGCCACGCAAACAACCCTTCGTGTGTCGCCATCTTGGAAACAAATTCTCTAAGTAACGTGCGCATGATGTAATAATATTGAGTGGCTTCAGAAAAAAATATAGTAAAGTGCTGAAGTTGACTGAAATACAATAATAATTATAAGTTTCTCCAAATAAACAAATAAATAAAGACAGTTGAATATATATGATGCAATAGCAAACAAAAAATACGAGTTTAATTATTTATTTTACTTGGCTATTTACTCAATTCATTCACCAACCGTACGCTAGACTTATTTCGTATTTTTTTCCATTAAATACGTAACAAAAATTTTCAAAGTCATTATTTTCTCACACTGTGGGTTGTACGTGAAAATATGTATAGTAAGAAAACAAGAAAATCTTTGAAAAATTAATGGTCACATCATTAATAATTCGGGGGGTCACCAGATTTGAAAAGGGAAGCTTCATGGTCCACATATTTCTGTGTCTTAACAATATTCCCCACCCCCTATTTATGACCCCGCACATAGCGGTACCGGTAAGTGGGCCGTGGGGTAAGTGCCCCGGGGGTAAGGGGTGGTGCAATAATTATGTGTACCCAGGGGGGGGGGGCAAAGATTTTTGGCAGGCCAAGGGGGGGCAAGCATTTTTGGCAGGTCGAAAGGGGAGGTCAAGCGATTTTGGCAGGTCGAAAGGGGGGGGCAAGCAATTTTGGCACAGATATTTTGGCACCGTTTCTATATTACGCCCTAAAAAGGCGTAGGAAAACGTTACGAACACGTTCAAATATGCAAAATTTCCTGCTCGCTGCGCTCGCATTATGTTAAGACAGTTTAAGGTTTTAAATTCGGGTTCCCCAAAATCTTGCATGTGTAAGGGGGGGGCAAAGATTTTTTGGCTCGTCAAAAGGGGGGGCAAAGGTTTTTTGGCACGTCGAAAGGGGGGGGGGCAAAGGTTTTTGGCACGGCCAAAGGGGGGGGGGCAAGCGATTTTTGGCAGACCATTTTGAGAATTCACCCCCCGGGGTACACATAATTATTGCACCACCCCTAAGTGGGACACTTGTAGGCTACTAGATCTTCATTGCAGCACTAAATCAACCAATACGATACCGAATGGTGACTTACCCCATTGCAAATATGTAAGCCTATGTTATAATATCACTGCTCATATTGGAGTTTATTTGGTATTTGAGATGCGGGATATGCTTGAGACCAACACTACCTTGATGTGGCCAACTTTGAGGAATTATTAGGCCTATTACCAAATATTTAAATGTCTTTTCTGAGAATTAGGAGAAATTGAGAGATAATATATTTCATTTACAAAAAACAAAAAAACAAAAACAAAAAAAACCCCGCTTTTTACAAGCCTAATAGCAGAAAATCATGATGGAATCATAAAATTTAGCCAATTAGGGCCTACTTAGTATGGTGTCCCACTTACCCTATCCACTTGGGGGTAGGTGGGACAGTGGTTCTTGAAATTAAATTTTGATACAAAAAATAACAAAATTACTAAGTTAAATTGCTTATAATGCCGCCAACAACGAAAAATGTGCTCCATCTGCGAAGTTTAGTTACGACGCTGTAAGAAAAAAATCCCTTTAAAAAGGGATGCGTCTGGTCCAGAGAGACGATTGGGTGCGTTGTGGGCATGGAAACAGACCTGAAGAATCAGGAATCAAATACCAGTATAATTATGTACTCTCATGGCGTTTTATTAGTCGACATATAAAAATAAATGTAGTTGGTGGTAATTAAATATAAAAATGATAAGAAAGTTTTGACATCTCGACAATTATAGGGGTATTAGAGATATAAGATGCACTTGAGTTATGTCTGAACAATTGAATACATGAATCCAAAACCCACCCAAGTCCATGGGAAGTGATTTTGAGAAAAAACCTGTGTATCATTTTAATTCCTTCAGTTAGATTTACCTGGTCAATATGGTAAGTTGTACGTGCAAATGGGTGGGTTGAACTGTATTAGGTATGACGATTAGCATTTCAGGGACTTCGTGGGATTCATTTTAAATTCTGGACTTGGGTGGTTTTTTGAATCATATACAAAGACAATAATGTTGGAATGATATTACCACTAGTAAGATAATACAAAATAAAGCACACAGTTATGTATAATGTTGATAAGCATTCTGCCATGTAATATAAACCACACACTTTCCTTGATTAAACCCATTTTTTTTTTCAAAAGTCACTCTCCAGCAATGAAGATGTTACAAGTGGACTTTAATTTATACATACTGGATTTCAATCAATGTGTTACAAGACTCAAATCATGGACTTGGGTTGATTCTTTCATACATGCTATTTTTCACATGCTCTATAGACACAGAGGATGAATTTGAGTTGTTCTTTCAAACATATGACAGGCCTATGTATAGCAACACTTTCCCATGCTTAACTCAATTTGGCCACAGTATGGACTTGTCGTGGCTTTTGTATTCATATATTCAATTATAAAATGTGCAAATTGTATTTGTCTAACTGATTGTATAGGCCTACTGTTTGAATAGTTTGGGACCAGACGCGAAAATAATATCTTGACTGATAGAAAATCAAAAGATAATGTATTTGAAATTAGAAATCAATGAATTAGAAAACAATTAAAATAATACATGTGAATATTATATTCACACATTCATTGTTTTCTAATTCATTGTATTCACATGTGTAATTATAAGATTATTTCTTCACAATGTTTACCATGTGTAAGAAAAGTTGCGCTTTTAATTAAAGGTTACAGTGATTTAAAATTATGACACTCGTAAAGGCGCAGTAGCCTCAAAAGCTCTCAAACCAGGCTAAAGGAAAATGCCCATTACAACTTGTGGTCAATTTAGTCCCGGTATTTTGAGGGGATGAGGCAACTTGCCCACCGTCGCGTCGACATGATCTCTGACTATCACTAGTTCAATCTTGCACATAATTAAAATAAGGCCTTACTGACTTACATTGGACTCCAATCGTGCCTGAGCATAGTCGACTGTAGTAGACCAGTTTAATTTATCATTCCCTAAATTAATCTATCCGACCTGACCATGGAAAACTCATCATTCTGATTCAACAGCTCAGATATCCACGAGAAAACTAGGCAGGGCAGTCACTGAAGATGTGATGTCTTTCGTCATATATAGATTTTAAATGGTTTCATGCATGGAAACGTATGAATTGTTTATCAAAAAAAAAAAAAAAAAAAAGAAGGAATGTAGCGCAGTCGAGCCTGAGCACTCCCTTGTACATAGTGATCTGGAAGTTTAAAAGATCATAAATCAGTGGCCACTAATGAGTTTTCCAGCATTAACCAAAACAGGTCAAGTTTTTTGCCCTCTCTCAAGTTGAAGTCTAGCACTACTTTCGGGCTCTGTTGCTATTAGTATACTATCCAGAGAGGTTGCGTCAGCAACCGAGCCCTACCAAATTCAACTGAATTTTTATTACTCCCTTGACACTGTCCTTAATAGCTCACATGCAGTGAGCAATTAGTCAAAATTCAGAGTCTCTCATTTCACCCTCCCCCAGAATCATAGCTCCACCCAGATGTAAAATGAAACCCAACACACGGCCTTGATGACAGATTCTAATTAACTGTGGTTATGATAGGACCAATGTTATGTAATAAGTTTTACCATAGTTTTTCACACTGAGGTTTCAACTTTGTTTTTCTAGTAGCAGGCCCTACAAAATGTATGCAGAATAATTCAAAGATGTTCATGTTTTTGGTGAAAATATTTATGCAGGGATAACAAATATTGTACATGGGCCCAGAAAATGGGACTGTTATTAAATGGCTTTATTTTGAAAATGTACATGTAAAATGTCAAATGGGAGATATTTTTATGCTATTTTGTTTTTATGCATACATGCACCAATATTTGATCAATTTCATCAATTTATTTTACAAAACAAAATACATACATAGGCCTCGCCTACTTGCTTATGTTATTATTAAATTGCATTTTAAATCTTAAGGGCTCTTTTTATTGTGAATGCCTATGAAATAAAATACAATTTCACCCCAATTCTTCATGATAAATCATGTAGCCTATCCTATAGCCATTTAGCAATGATTCATTTTAATTAATTTTTTAGAAATTTTGATGAGATTAGGATTCATTTTATAATTATTTTGTCTTGAAATTTTAAGTTTTAAGGCTAAGTAAAATAATAAACATTCACAAACTATCACAAAACCTTATAAAAGTGTTTCTTGAATATTAGCAAGGCTATAGAAAGCATCTCTACTTGGTAGACATATTTTTTTATAAAGTGAATTTCAAAAAATAAAAATAAAATTGAAGAAACCTCAAAAAAGGAAGCAGGAAAGGGGCGTAAAACATGTTTAAAAATGTTAGAAAACAATTTGCAAACAAAGGTCAAGAAAGTTTGGGACCTTTTTTGTGTATTAAAATTTTATCCTAGAATGTGCAGCAACAAAGTATCTCAAAACAAAAGTGATCTTTAGGTGAAGAATCTAAGAGAAATGCAGACAACCTTTCTGAAAAGAATAAATTGAGATATGTTTATTTTTTATTTGGCCTAATGAATTTTAACATTCCCCTTGTTGTTCCAAAATATTTTTATGTTAGCTGGGTAGGCACAGACCCTATATTTGATGATCTGTGTCCCAAATCTAAAAAATGACTTAATAAAAAAATTGCAACCAAAGTATGAAAAATGTTAGAAAACAATTTGCAAACAAAGGTCAAGAAAGTTTGGGACCTTTTTTGTGTATTAAAATTTTATCCTAGAATGTGCAGCAACAAAGTATCTCAAAACAAAAGTGATCTTTAGGTGAAGAATCTAAGAGAAAGCAGACAACCTTTCTGAAAAGAATAAATTGAGATATGATCATGCCAATACCCTTGATTTTGGTAAGTTCAGCTCCAAAAGACCCCTAATTTACTCATTCCTCAAATTTCTGGGTTTTTTTTAGTAATTTTTAACTGGAAAGCCAAGAAAGACCATTGATTTTGACTATTCACAGCTCCAAAAGACCCCTTTTACTTGTTCGCAGCTCAAAAAGACCTATTACCATAAATGTAAGTTTAATTTCCCAGTTTAATTTATGATGTGAAAGGGGGAATGGGAAATAGCAATTTTCATGGGACAGGGAAATTTATGGGATTAAAAATCATTGAATATCAGGGCGGCCAGCATCCTACAGGGGGTAAGAGGGGAAAATACTTTTTACAGGTGAAGCTCCCCGTCCTACGGCGTTCACTTTTTCCAGGATATGAGTAAGAAAATGAAATCTAGAAATCCTCAAAGACTTCAAAGTTACCCTTTCTCATTTTCATAATTTTCCTTTCTCAAATAGCAAAAAAAAAGCACCTGTGTTTCAAGTTGTATACCATCACTAGTGTACAAAGGGTGTAAAGCTTAAGTATCTCGCTTATGTTGTAGGCCCTTCACAATTGATTCTTAGTTTCATGGTTGAAAACAAGGGATGAGGTGACTTTTAATTATTAATTATTAATTATCTATTATTTTCTTTATTTTCAAACAAGTGGTCACAACCTACATCAACCCGTTTTGACAAGGAACATACATTTAATTATTTAACAACTTTGTTTGATTTTATACATGAGTAATGGTACAGTTATGTTCTTTGTTTATTCATCATTATAGTTGATATGATCAAAGTCAGAAAGTAGCAAATGGGAGTCATTAAAAGTTATTTTAAACGAGAAAATCTAATATTGAAATGAAATATTTAAATATTTTGCAATGCTCTACTTTGGACGCGGCGGGAAACAGGAAACTAAGAATCAATTGTAAAGGGCCTTATCAAAAACAGTAAAAAATGGGGTAAAAAGGTACCTTATTCACACAGATATTACTCAATACAAAAATCAGTTGAAATGAAGGTAAAATTCTGGGTAAAATGGTTCTCAAATACTCCTCAAAACAGGCCTATATGACTACCGGCTTTTTGATGTTAATCACGACTTAAAACATAAAAATACTTAATTGCTCAAATAGGGTAGAAAACAACCACATATTAACATGTAGTATACCACAGCCGTTTTCGCCGAACGTTTGCCAAACAATTGCCGAGCACAAACGTTTGTCAAACATTTTGATCGCTAAATGTTTGTCAAACGTTTGGCGAAAGCGGCTATGTAGTATAGTAGGCCTACTTGCTTGGGTCCATTTTCAACTGATGAAAAAAACTTGTACTTTTTGAAAGGCTTTGTACGCGGGTGATATAAAACTTTCTACCCAGCAAACACAAAATGTTTTACAGAAAATGTTCAAATGTCGGGTTATAGGGTATAAAATGTTTTAATGACATTCCAAAAACATTTTCGAAAACTTTGATACAAAACATTCTAAACAGAATGTTATTTTGGGGTTGAAAAATATTTTGCAAAAATGTTTGCCCAAAATATTTGCAATAACGTTTTAAAAACGTTTTCATGACCTTTTATATAACCCGATATTAAAACGTTTAGAAAAAAAAAACATTTTAAGAACATTTCTGTATTTGCTGGGTGCAAATATTTTAACATATATGTTATTTAAGTGTGGACAAAATATTTGGCAAAAATGTTTGCAAACATATATAGTTTACAAGAACATTTTAAATTTGCTGTAGTGTGTTTTCATTCATACAAAACGTTTTAAAATGTTTTCATGACCTTTATAAACCCGACATTTTAATGTTATTAAGGTTATTAATTATTTTAAACTGTTGTGATTTGGTAGTTCACAGCATCTTACGAATGGTAGTGAGCTTGGCAAAAATTGCATTGCTCAATTCATAGCGAGTGTGTAGAAGAATGAAAATATTACAGATATACTTTTATAGGTGCTGCGGTTCTTGAGTTACGTCGTAAAGAGGGCTGAAACAACAACACTTTTGTAAAACGTACATAACTCATTAACAACAATAAATTAAGCAAGTTTGCAAAGTATACGATTTGTAAAATGAACTTTTGCAAAACATCAAGGTGTTATTTTTCAATAATATATTGATCTAGATAATGAAAATCGATTTTTAGGTTGCTTCGACCAACAATACCTCGTCTACCCTTAAAACGTTTTTACCTAAACCAAAACTTATTTAAGGGATACTACACCCTGCCCAATTTTGTGCCTATTTTTGCATTTTTCTCAAAAATTATAGCGCATTGGGGACAAGTAAGATATGTATATTATAGGGCAAGGACTACAACTACTGCACTGGAAATTTTATTTCAGCACAGACAACAGTTGTGGAGTTACAGTCAAAAATGAGGAAAACCACTATTTGATCAATAAATCAATAACTACTTGCTTTGATTTGCTGAATTGTCAGTACAGTAGTTGTAGTCCTTGCCCCTATAATATACATATCTTACTTGTCACCAATGTGCTATAATTTTTGAGAAAAATGCAAAAATAAGCAAAAAAATTGGCCAGGGGTGTAGTACCCCCTTAAAACGTTTTTGTGTTTGCTGGGTAGTCCACATTTTATGGTAAAACAATCTCTATTATGTTACATTTTGAAGCTGATTTTAATATTTATTTTTTGTGGGGTTTTGATGTCTTTTATTCTTTTTATGAAAACTGCCTTTTCTGCTTTTCATCGTAATTCTGCTTTTTTCCCCAGAAAATCTGCAACACGGAAAATTTTGGGCAAACAATGAGTAGACCTAAAATTAAGAGTAAATTTCTCTGAATACTAGTGGAATTTTTTTAAAATTTAATAGTAGTACCCAACTTTTTCAAAGTACATGTGCCTATAGTTTAGGCCAAAAAAATAAATTGTTTGGTTGCCCTTCCAAGAAAAACATTTGGAGGGTCGGTAGGTCGATCCTTTTTTTTCATGGGCTCTTCCTCCATTTTCCCCACAGTTTGAAAATTGTACATTTTTGGACTGAATTTAAACGGAACTAATTCTTGTTTTTAATCAAATGTGCATTTGATAAATAAAATTAGTTAATAACAAATATAAAATGTCCCTGATTCTGTTCAAATTTAAAGTTTCTTCTAAAAGTGATTGAAAAAAACCCTACCCAAAATTTATAATTTTTTGGGTCGGTCTCTGAGGGGGCAACCAAACCTTTTTTTTTGGCCTTATTTAATACCAAGAAATGGTCTAGGCCTTTAATTTAAGGAGAGATGCCTGAGTTTGCATACAATGATCAAAACAATAATGAAACTGATAAAAGCAAGATCAAAATTATTCTTTGCTAATGCTATATAAATTCAAAAGGGAATTAGATAGCGAAATGGATGGAAATGGGCCAAAACGGATCGAAATGTATAAGAATGGATCAAAATCAAGAATGAATTAACATGCATGAAAAGTTGGAAAAAGATAATTAATATCGGTAAAAGCTTAAAGGTTTACTGCAACAGCTAAGTTCAGGTAGTCTGTAGCCCTACTGACTTTTCAGGTGGGCAATAAATAAATAAATTTTGAATTTCGTTCATGAAAGAAAGAAATATAGAAAGAAAGAAAGAAAGAAAGAAAGAAAGAAAGAAAGAAAGAAAGAAAGAAAGAAAGAAAGAAAGAAAGAAAGAAAGAAAGAAAGAAAGAAAGAAAGAAAGAAAGAAAGAAAGAAAAAGAAAGAAAGAAAGAAAGAAAGAAAGAAAGAAAGAAAGAAAGAAAGAAAGAAAGAAAGAAAGAAAGAAAGAAAGAAAGAAAGAAAGAAAGAAAAAGAAAGAAAGAAAGAAAGAAAGAAAAGAAAAGAAAAGAGAACGAAAGACAGACTGAAAGAGAGAGAAAGAAGGGCAGAAAAAGAGAAAATAGGAAAGAAAGAAATGAAGAAAGAAAGAAAGAAAGAAAGAAAGGAAAAGGAAAGGAAAGAAACTTCAAGGATGGAAGGAAAGAAAGAATGCCTGAAAGAAAGAAAGAGGGTGAGAGATAGAAAGGGAGAAAGAAAAACAGAAGGAAGGAAATAAATAAATAAAAAATGGGTAAACACAGGCCCTGTTTTCCGTAAACAAGTGGGTAAAGACGCATCATCATCATGAAAAATGTACCAGTATTCGCCAATACAACCCATCACAAAGAATGTTACGGGATGTGAATAGCTATTTTGGGGAAACAAGATGCCACATTTTTATCTTTTTTGTGACTTGTAAATCAGAATTTAGTGTGACTCTGTCAGACTTTATTTTTGACATATTTGATCCATTCTGGTGCATTTCGATGTATTTTGATCCATTTCAACCAATTTCCATCCATTTCCAACCGTTTCAATTAAACTCACCAAACAGCATGAATAGAATGAGCTAAAACTCAAACAGTATCCATTGACCAGCAGGATATGGATATAGATGTTCTCACACACAATAAATAGTTTTTTTATCATTAAATTAAATCATACAAGTAATATTCTTACTTCAATGATTTAATAAATATGTAGGCCTAATGCAAGTTAACAATTTAGCACAGGAGAAAAGATACAGATAGCTACATCATGTAGATAGGCCTATAAAATAAGATAAAGACTAAAACACTAAAAGAATGACATGCCCATAATATTACCTGCAAAAAGTTCAAATTATTATTTGCATACACAATTTGTACAATTCATTACTGATTTTCACTATTTTCTGTCATTTTGCTCTAAAATGTCAGTGCTGCAATATTTTTAAATTCTACAAGGTAAATTTTCAAATATTTTGGCCAGCCTGCACTTATTACTTTTTACTCTAACATGCCTATACGTAGGTCTATAAATTTTATAAAGACAATAATGATTTTATCATAATTGAGGCCTTTACTTGAAATCAGTTCAGAGATGTAGACCCTAGCATAACTTTAAGAAAATGAAATAAAATATCTCTATTCATGAATTATTAAAAATCCTAGAAGATAAATAATAGAAATGGTTTAAAATAACACTTAAGGTTTGGTTGAAAAAAAAATGTTACGAATTTAGAGACAATACAGAGATCCAACTTAAGTTCAACCCAATAGACATGAAAACTGACCAGTAATTTCAAGAACTCCAAAATAAAAATCATGAAAACACTCTATTTTTAATCTTTAATAATGTTTCTGGTCAAAATTATTCACAGGCTTAAACTCTTAACTATCCACTCTAAGTGTGAATAAATGAAACCACATTAATTATGCTGGCAATGTTAACTCTTCCAGACCATGGCCAGACCACATGTAGAGATAGCCAGGGAATCTGTCATCAAGACACATGTGTGAGGAGTATAGGGTTGTTGTCAAGATAAACAGTCAACTAATTTTCAAAATGGTCCAGCTCTTGCCTGTGATTGGCTATTGGTCACTGATTTCACTCATGATTGACACCACAGGTGGTTAATCCAGGCACACTTATTGCAATTTAGGATCAGTTGGCTGGCTCCCATGTACTTCAAGGTCCATAGATATACACACAAAGATTTGTGTGCTTTATTAATGTACTAAAGGAGCTGAATAGATTTGGAACCTCCCCTAGCAAAAGCTAGGGAGAAAGTTGTGAAATTGCTGTGGCCCTCGCGCTGACGCGCTCGATTGAACGTCTCGCGCTACGCGCTCGGTTTCTCGCGCTACGCGCTCGCTAAGTCCGTGAGGGCCACAGACTGCGGCTAGTTGAAGTCCAGTGCAGTGGTCACTTAGGGCGAATTTCTCGACGGGTGGCTTAGCAGTCGGCTTGTCTAGCCTCAAGGCTTTTAAGAGGCATTATCTGTTATTTTGGAGAATTTTTTTAAAATGTTTGCCACGGTCAAAAAATGGATTTCCTTTAAACTTTCATATTTGATGCACCTTGACCTGAAACAAACACACATGAAATAAATTTGGGAAAAATATCCCCGTTGCCATGGTAACAGCCAAATTTTCATTTTAGGCCTATTTTCACAATTTTGCATTTTCAGCAGTCAATTTGTCAAGTTTTGAAGCCAGTGTTACAAATATACACAATATATATATACTGTTTTCTTTATAAGGTATGAACAGGTCACACCTTAGATGCCGCATTGAAAGTATAAAAATAATCACCAGATGTCAGGGTGGGTTATACCATTTATTTGAAATAGGGGTGTTTTTCAATTTTTTTTATTTTTTTAAAATATACCAACTTTGTATAGCTCATAAACCATATGGTAGTGCTCCGATTTCAACATCGACCACAGCATGTTGAGATGATACATTGGTCTTATGAAAAAGTTACATTTGAGCTTGGGGAAAACACATCTGTATATACAGTGTTGCCAGACATTTTCCTATTTTTCGAAATTCAACACAAATCTCACCTTAAGTTAAATGATGTGAAAATGAAACATCATCATTTCAAGGAACATTTATTAGAAAGAGAGTTTTTATTCATATCAAATTTGATCAGTTATAATGGTCAGTGTTGTTCTAAACCACATGGGTGTTGCCAGAATTGGGGTTTTATTGAGATTTGTGGATATTTTCAACTTTTTAAAAGTTATAAAAATACTAAAATGCATTTCTATAATAAAGAAAGAAACATCGACCTCGTAATGTTCAGATGATACATTGGCCTTATGAAAAAGTTATTTTGATCGGGGGGGAGTAAAACATCAGTTTATACAGTGTTGCCAGATATTTTCTTATTTTTTCAAAATTCAACACAAGTCTCGCCGTAAGTTAAAAGATATGAAAATGAAACTTCACCTTCATATGGAACATATCTTTTTAGAAAGAAAGTTAATTTCATATTCAATTTGATCATCTGGGATGGTCAGTGTTATTCTAAGCCATATGGGTGTTGCCATAGCTGGCGTTTAATATGACAATATTTAGATATTTCCAGCTTTTTACAAGTCTTAAAAATAGTACACACCTTTAAACTTATTGTGGAATGAATGCAATATTAAGGTTAAAAATTAACCTAAGAACATTTATTATGTGAATTTGAATTTTAAATTTGAGTTCGGAAAATATTTCCTTCTATACAGTATTGCCAGATATTATCTCATAATTAAAAATTCAACGTATGTTGAGCTTTTTTCAGCTTTTTTCAGCTTTTTCAGCTATTTTTCAGTCTTAAAAATGCCAAAATACAATGGCATGCATTCCTAAAATAAAGATGTGAAAATGAAACATCGACCTTATCATGTTGAGATGATACATCGGTCTTATGAAAAATTTACATTAATTTTTTTTTTGAGCTTGGGAAAAACATCTGTTTATACAGTGTTGCCAGATATTTTCCTATTTTTTCAAAATTCAGCACTAGTTTCACCTTAGGTTGAAAATGAAAGTTTATTAGAAAGAAATTTACTTTCATATTAAATTTGATCAGTTGTATAAATGGTCAGTGTTGTTCCAAACCACATGGGTGTTGCCATAATTAGGGTTAAATAGCGAGATGTGGTTATTTTGAACTTTTACAAGTTTTAAAAATACCAAAATACCATGGTATGCATTCTTAAAAAATATGTGGAAGTGAAACATCAACTTCACCATGTTGAAATGATACATATTTGGTCTTATGAAAAATTTACACTTAAGCTTGGGGAAAACATATGTTTATACAGTGTTGCCAGATATTTTCCTATTTTTTCGAAATTAAACACAAGTCTCACCTTAAATGTGAAAATGAAACTTCACCTTCACAAGGAAAGTTTATTAAAATGAAATTTACTTTCATATTAAATTTGATCAGTTGTATAAATGGTCAGTGTTGTTCCAAACCACATGGGTGTTGCCATAATTAGGGTTTAATAGTGAGATGTCGATATTTTTATAAGTCATAAGGGTTCAAATAGCGACGTTTTCACATATTTTTGTGGACCTGAGAGCACATCAGACATATATTGAAATTTGCGATATAATACAAATTTTATGGCAAATGATTAAAAATTGATATTGAAATTTAACAGATCTCAAAAGTAAATTGTATAAATCTAGTGATATGTACTTAAAGTGTATGTAGCTGGAATGAAAAGCCGTCCATATGAAAATTTGACCTTTCGTATTGAAGATATAGATTTTTTCACCAAAACTCCTAAGGTCTTTTGGTGACTGAAAATCTATATCTTCACTATGAAAGGTCAAATTTTTCAATTAACATTAATTAATTGATTAGTGGTCGGCTTTTCATCCCAGCTACATACACTTTAAGTACACATCATTAGATTTATTAAATTAACTGTAATATGTCAAAAAAATAAAAAAATTCAATATGCATAATTTACCCTAAAATTTTTATTGTATCGAAATACATTCCTCGTATTCAAAATGCAATTTGGTATGTCTGATGTGCTCTCAGGTCCGACAAAAATACTGTGCAAAAGGTGGGTGACCAATCCCTTAAAATACAACACAGAAAACATCAAACATGTATACTTTAAAATATACATAAAAGCCATAATGTTTTTACCAATATACACATACTAGCTAGGCTAAAATAAATTAAAATAACATAAGATTGTTACATTGCAAAGATGCATATAAGAGTAAGATCATGTTTAAATTACGCCTACCCCATATTATTAAAGCACACATCCCAACTATACTTGCAAAAAAGATATGGGGAAAAAATGAAAAAAAAACTATATAGATCCAGCAAATGTCTCGAAAGATATGAGAATAGTCAAAGACAATAACGCACAGAACCTTTTCACAGCCAGACAAATTAATGTCCAGTTACCTTTCCGAGAGGAGCTCGCAGGAGAGTCGAAAGTATTAAGAAGAAATGACCAATGAAATCTGGCATGATATTGTTGCTAATTCTCTGTCATTCAAGCATCCCCTGCTCATTGATGACATGAATTTGTATGAGCTTGTAAAAAGGAAGCAACTAAAATCAAGCTTTCAAGACTGAAGGAGATTTATATGAACACTTTTCCAGATACTTGCAGGGTTAAAGCAAAATAAAAAATCATCAAATGTTGATAAAAGTTGTCTGAGGAAATATCCGTTTCAAGTAGAAAAAGAGGACTACTGGGCACAGTATACCTATGACATGACCCCGGGGGGGGTTCTCCCTGTTTAAAGGTATACGGGGATGTGCCACGGTTTTGGGGGTACCTTAGCAATTTTGGTATGTCGATTGGTGGGTTTGCAGTGGAGACAATACACCAAATTGGGTGCATTAAGGCAAAAGTGCCCATAAAAGCGCCAAATTAGGACAAATTTGTGTGCTTTTAGTCCTAAAGTGAGACATACGTTGAATTTTGAATATAACTGGCAATACTGTATAGAAGGAAATATTTTCCGAACTCAAATTTAAAATTTAAATTCACATACTAAGTGTTCTTAGGGTAATTTTTAACCTTAATATTGCGTTCATTCCACAATAATTTTAAGGATGTGTACTATTTTTAAGACTTGTAAAAAGCTGGAAATATCTAAATTGTCATATTAAACGCCAGCTATGGCAACACCCATATGGCTTAGAAATAACACTGACCATCCCAGATGATCAAATTGAATATGAAATTAACTTTCTCTCTAAAAAGATATGTTCCGTATGAAGGCGAAGTTTCATTTTCATATCTTTTAACTTAGGGCGAGACTTGTGTTGAATTTTGAAAAAATAGGAAAATATCTGGCAACACTGTATAAACTGATGTTTTACCCCCAGATCAAAATAACTTTTTCATAAGGCCAATGTATCATCTCAACATGACGAGGTCGATGTTTCTTTCTTTATTATAGAAATGCAATTTGGTATTTTTATGACTTGTAAAAAGTTGAAAATATCCACACCTCACAATTAAACCCCAATTATGGCAACACCCATGTGGTTTATCTGGCAACACTGTATAAACTGATGTCTTACCCCGCCCCAGATCAAAATAACTTTTTCATAAGGCCAATATATCATCTCAACATGACGAGGTCGATGTTTCTTTCTTTATTATAGAAATGCATTTTGGTATTTTTATGACTTGTAAAAAGTTGAAAATATCCACAAATCACAATTAAACCCCAATTATGGCAACACCCATGTGGTTTAGAACAACACTGACCATTATAACTGATCAAATTTGATATGAATAAAAACTCTCTTTGTAATAAATGTTCCTTGAAAGGATGATGTTTCATTTTCACATCATTTAACTTAAGGTGAGATTTGTGTTGAATTTCGAAAAATAGGAAAATGTCTGGCAACACTGTATATACAGATGTGTTTTCCCCAAGCTCAAATGTAACTTTTTCATAAGACCAATGTATCATCTCAACATGCTGTGGTCGATGTTGAAATCGGAACACTACCATATGGTTTATAAGCTATACAAAGTTGGTATATTTTCATACTTTGAAAAAATTGAAAAACACCCCTATTTCAAATAAATGGTATAACCCACCCTGACATCTGGTGATTATTTTTATACTTTCATTGCAGCATCTAAGGTTTGACCTATTCATACCTTATAAAGAAAAAATCATATTTATATTTCGTATATTAGTAACACTGGCTTCAAAACTTGACAATTTGACTGCTGAATAATGCAAAAATTGTGAAAATAGGCCTAAAATTGAAATTTGCCTGTTACCATGGCAACGGGGATATTTTTCCGAAATTTATCCCATGTGTGTTAGTTTGAGGTCAAGGTCCATCAAATATGAAAGTATAAAGAAAATCTATTTTTGACCGTGGCAATTATATTCTCAAAAATAACAGATAGTTCCTCTTAAGCCTTGAGGCTAGAAGAGGTCTTAAAAGAGGTCGTAAGACCAGGCTTAACTGAAAACACGTTTCCCGAAGCACGGCTACCATAGCCTCGAGGCTTCGTTAGCATGTGGGCCAGGCTTGTAGGATTAGCCCCAGGCTTCGGTAAAATGTGCATTTCTCGAAATCAGTCTTCTGTAGCCGTAGTCTACGCAAGCCTGTTAGACCAGGCTTACAGCGGCTTTTCTTGGCCTTGCCTCAGAGCAGGTCTTAGGTTGTAAGCCTTGGCCTATTTCAATTTACAAATTGTTTAAATTGTAATGTAAAGGTTTTCTTTCATATTTTTGACGGTCTTTCAATTAACATGAGTATGCAGTGGCGTAACTAGCGGGGGTGGGGTGGGTGTGCAGGGGGGAGCCCCTGCTTGCCCCCCCCCCTAATGAAAAAGGTAAATTAGACATACTTCTGAGAGTTA
This sequence comes from Amphiura filiformis, assembly GCF_039555335.1. NCBI lineage: Eukaryota > Metazoa > Echinodermata > Ophiuroidea > Amphilepidida > Amphiuridae > Amphiura > Amphiura filiformis. Next base: position 58,393,941 of record NC_092641.1, on the reverse strand, counting down.
TTAATTAACCTCACTGGTCATTTTAACCTTAAAACCCAATTTTTAAGGTTAAATGAATTTCATTTATTCCACTTTTGTCACCATCAGTTTAGCTATTGCATCTGTACCTTCTTTTGTCGCCAATAGGTGCTGCATTCACTATACTTCAAGACAATTTTTCCAACCCCCCCAAAAATCTATACGCCACTGTTCCGGGGACACATTCCAAGCGATAACTCCTCAGACCTGTGTCGCCCAGTGCGACGAGGGTGTTGACGCGCTTACACTCCCAAACAGCATGAACGATGCCTTCCCCCGCTTGCCCCCCCAAATGAAAATGTCTAGTTACGCCACTGTGAGTAAGTAATTGTTCGAATTAGTATAACATTTCAGCATTTTATTTTAGTGTTCATTTGAGTTAGTTGGTTTTTTTTAAATTGCTGTTGCTATCATAAGGCCTCATTTTGAATGATGATTTTTTTTGGAGCAACGCAAAACAAAATTCATTCATCATCATCATCATCATCATCATCATCATCATCATCATCATCATCATCATCATCATCATCATCATCATCATCATCATCATCATCATCATCATCATCATACAATAGAATTAGAAGAAGGACAAAATTGGTAAAGATATAGTAAACATTTGCATGCAGAATTAAAACAGAATTTAAGATGCATAATAATGCTATATCTTCGACATAATTATAAATATTGTACCAACAGAAAACTTCATGTGAGATCTGAAAATATCAGCAGTAGATAGCACGTTGGTTGTCAAATAATGTTTGGTTATGTTTTTGCACCAAAAAAACCCTTAAATAATGTTTTACTTTTGACAAACATTCGAATGATTTGTTTGTAGTGTGAAACAATTTTTGCTTTACTTTTTAGGGGAATAGCAGATTCCTTTCCATTAGGCTTACAGTTTTACCCTTTTTGGGATGCAAAGAAAACATCACGAGTAAAAGGCATAGGCTAGACGTATCATTCATGCAAGTTGGACTCATAAAAAGTCAAGTGGAAATAAAATAATTAATACATTTATAAAAGACACAAAAAACAGACACAATATTCTTTCATCAAGTTGTGTAGGCCTACGGTATAAGCCCAAGTACAAGACCGCGGGTCTAGGTAGCCTCAGTTCGAGGCTTCTGGGCTCTGGGATGGTTTTTTTTTCCCTTTTTTTTTTTTTTTTTTTTTTTGCTTATTCGATTTATTTTTTATTCTTGTGTCTTCATATCCTGTCCACCCACCTCTGATCTGTACATGATAATATCAGATTACTACCTCTCTTTGTTGTCATGGTTCTGAGAAAATAACCAGAGAAAATTGCTGATTCCAATCAGTTTTATGTCTTACTCACAACACTGTAAAGTTCTCAGTGTATTATAGGCTCCTTCTAATTCTTTCTTGTTGCCATTGAGGCCACCAGAAAGATCACTAACGGAGCCAATTATAGATTGAGAACTTCTTGTAGTTGAGAGCAATTAAAGTGATGAAAATTGGGATCAGCAATTTTCTCTATTATACATAGTCACATCCCTGCCTGTTTAAATCATGGCAAGCAGGACCACTGGAGATCAGAGGTAGGTGGACAGGACAACACTTACAGAGATCAGAATAAAAATAAATCGAAAGCAAAAAAGACAAATGAAAGGAAAAAAAAAAAAAAAATAGGAATATATCAAGAAGCAAAAGGAAAAAATACTATCCTAGTGCCCTAACGCCTCGAACCGAGGCTAGGGTCTAGGCTAGTCTTTGCACTGGGAACATTGCGATTATGAGACGGCAACTTTTAAAGTACGGTAAACCGTGAAGGACAACAGCTTATGCAGCATCTACTCTTCAGCCTATACAATTAAGTCGCTGGTAGAAAGGGACGAGGTTGTCAAGCGTTAAGCCCGCAAGGCCACTAAGACTAGGTTGAATTTGCGTTGAAGAAATCCGGCTAGAGTTAAGACTCGGGCTTCGAGAACGGGCTAGGCTTAGTAGCCTCAAGGCCACCTTAAGCCTAAGGCTTACTAAGACTCCTGTCGGGAAACTCGCCCTTATAATTTTTACAGCAGTCATTCATCAAACTTTTTAACAATGCCTATTATAACACTGGACTGAAATACAAGTGTCTATTATAATACCAGGATCTTTGATTGTGGTGAAGTTTACAAAGAGAGTTCAATCATAGACCATTTAAAACATTGTTTTAAGCACAATAAGCACAATGCTTCAAGCACATAGTTTCAAAACATTGTTTTAAGTACAATAAGCACAATGCTTCAAGGACCTTCCACTCCCATGAGCTATAGAGTAGGCCTATATGTTCTGAATTTAAATATTTTTTATGCTACATGCTCGCTATGAAATGATCGATTCAAATAGTTGCTATAAATAAACTTAAAGGAAAGGCTAGTGTAACGAAGTGGTGGCGTGGCAATAACACAAAGGTACACTCATTTGATGTAGTTCAATCATTAAGCGTAACTCATTTATTTCTTCATGTTGGCTTTATACATTTCGATGGCGTTATATTTCTTAATCGACCACCTCAGACAGGTGGTCTCTGAGTCCTGATGTAAAGTAGACTGAAGATGGAGAGGAAATACATACAATTATGGAAGGAATCATAATTAATCTCATCCAATAGGAATCTTTCTAACAGTAATTGGTACTAAACTTTCCTGACCAATCACAAACTTCCAGGGGCGTAGCAAGAGCCCCGGGGGCCCATGGACAAGAAACAGTGCGGGACCCTTTTAGTATGGTCGGATTTTGGGCCAGAGCGCCCCCAATATTGCCCTGTGGATGTTTTTCTTAGCCCGACAAATATGGCAAAATTACAAAATGTTGAGTGCTTCGCGCATATCATACTAGCCCATTAGGCCTACATAGTAAAATTCACCTTCATTTTAGTAAGATCGGAACAAAATATGCTCCCTCCCAATTTGTAATGCTTCTGCCACCACTGTCGATCTTATAGGCCCACAATTTGTAAACCAAACTTGGCCTCTTAAGTGCACACACCCCCACCTTCCTCACGGTGAGTTTGGGGCCTCCAAATTTTGGCATGGCCCGGGTAATTCGGCCCTGCTTTTTAGCATCTCCTTAATCACCGCTTATTTCATTTTCTCTTTTGCTTGGGGCCCCTGAACCCTCGGGGCCCATGGACTTCGTCCACCCTGTCCCCCCGCTTGCTACGCGCCTGCAAACTTCCCTTGAGCTTATCTGAATCTTGGAAAAGGGGTGGTTTGGCCCATAAGAGGACTAAACTAGAGCTAATTGCGCATACACATATACGCGACCTTAGCAATAGCTAATTAACTAGGCCTACAGCTAATTAGCCCAGCTATATAGCATGAATGCATGTAAGCAGTAGTATATTATGCTAATTTTACTGAGAGGTCTTTTTTGAAATGCACTATAACTTTGGAATTTGGCTAGAGACCAAGGTTAATTTGTTAGCTCACCTATAGCATATGCAAGTTCAAAAGGTCCAGCATATGTATAATTCATTGGAATATACATGTATGAACAGATGTTTGTAGTATTATAATTATAATCATAAATTATATTACATAATTATTTTCCATAACATTACAGTATGTGAAATCATTTTGATAAGGCCAAGTAAAATAAAAAACATGTTAAAAAAAAGGAGGAAGAGGGGGCTTTTTATTTTTTATCGTAAAATTGGTGCAAATACCCATATTAGAACTGTTTTACTTTTAGAGCACACAATAATGCCCAGAAAAAGGAGGAGGCCTCTTTTTATATCTTGTTCAATGAGATAGGCCTCTTCTAATTATCACAAAACCTTCCAAAAGTGTTTCTTGTATATTAGCAAGGCTATAGAAAGCATCTTTACTCCCTAGACATATTTTTTTTAAAGTTCTAACTGAATTTCAAAAAATAAAAATATAAATTGAAGAAACCTCAAAAAAGGAAGCGGGAGAAGACGCGAAACATGATTATTTTTTTATTCGGCCTAACCAAAAGTTATTCAATATTCATGTAAATATTTCTGTGCAACTTTGGTCATGCGCTATTATAGTGCGACTTCCTAAGGTATTTTGCTACATACTGGAAGTAATACCTACATGAACTTTGACCCCAATGACCTTTGACCCAATGACCTTTGACCCCAATGGATGTATTCAAGTAATGTCATGCTATATTATAATTTGTGGAATGACTTAGAATTTTTAGTAACAGAACAGAAAATCACATCAGCCATAATGACCTTTGTATGACCTTTGACCTCAAGGCTAATTCATTTGTCAAGTGACGTCATCTTGCTGTGTAATTCGTGTAAGGAGTAGCAGTTTTAGTAAAAATAATAGGAAATAACATTTTTGGCCATAATGACCTTTCCATGACCTTTGACCTTGAGTTGGTCATGTGACATTTGTGCCACCAGCTATTGGTCCTGATTACCAAGTAACATTGTTGTACTATATATATTTGCGACAGCATCAGCATTTTAGGGTATTTGGTCATATACCGGAACTATCCCCTTAATGACCTTTGACCCCGATTCTGGACAATAACATTTAGACACTGGGTATAGCTGAAGCATGTACCAAAGTGCCATCATCGTGCTGTGTAATTTGTGGAAGGAGTAGCATTTTTAGTGAAATCACGTTTTTGGCCATTGACTGGAAGTGGATGACCTTTGACCTGAAGTTGATCATGTTTCATTTGTCCCCCCACCCAATGGTCCTAATGACCAACTATGGTCAACATAGCTCAAAGCATATGGCTACGGTGGCTCATTATAAGATTGACAGAAAGAAAGAAAGAAAGAAAGAAAGAAACAAAGAACTTGACAGAAACAGACCTTAGCAATTTTGCAAATTGCTAAGGAACAATTTTGCAAATTGCTAAGGAATAATATTCTGACATGTTATTTCCTTGGCCAAAACCACAGTTATGATTGTTTAGTCCGATTATCCAGAAATCAAGATCGAAATGACCATTACTTTTGAACATATAGCCATCTGTTGTGGCGATTATGGTCATTTAGGAATTTCCTCAATTTACTATGTGAGAAGTTCCACTTTCTCACCCCAGACTTTTAACTCTGTATAAGGGTGAACCTTTTAACTTTCTCTTTATATCTTAATATCTGGTGTTATCTATTATTTGTATACTGTTTAGTATACATTTATAATTAAAACTAAATCTCTAAATATGAACATTTTATAATAGTGAACAAATATGAATAACAACTTGTGTGATTTATCGAAATACCCCTCAATTAGCATGATTAGGGATCATACTACAGCCTGTCTCAAAAAAAATTGTGCAAGTGAAAAGCGCCCTCTCTGGCAATTAGAAAATACCGTTGTGAAATAATGTTTACATCAACGTCCAGGGTGTAGTCTTAGCTCTCAAATGCCGTTTGTTCTGTTCAATTTGCTTGTTTTAATCTCGAGATATGTTTAGTTAAAGACGAAAGGGTAAAATCACAATTGTGCCACTTTTACTAGGGAAGAGGGCTTTACATGTAACAGTGATAGCATCAAGTTTATCAAGAGTTCCTTCATGAAATCAAAAGAATGCATCAATTACACCATACACAAATTTTTGACTGTTTTTACTGTTTTATCATGATGCAGGAATGATGATTCTCTTTTTCCATTTAAAAGAGATTAAAAGGTAAATAAATATTTCACATTCTGCTGTAAAAATGGATTTCACATTCTGCTGTTCTGCATGTGCGTGTCAATTATTTTATCATGGTAAATACTGTTAAAGACATGTTAAAAGACAAACAAATCTTGTGCACTTATACATGTTATAGGTTAATGAAAGCGTATTACTTGTTGGGAGAGATATTAGACAAAATAATGCCCGCGTGCTGATGTTGATGCGTCTAATGCATGCGCCCGAAGGGGGTGCATTAGACGCATCAACATCAGGTATCATTGATTTACATGTACAGCTCTCTTCCCTAGTAAAAGTGGCACAATTGTGATTTTACCCTTTTGTTGTTAAATAAACATATCTCAAAATTGGAACAAGCAAATTGAACAGAACAAACGGCATTTGAGAGCTACGACTGCGCCCGTGACGTTGATGTAAGCATTATGTCACAACGGTATTTTCTAATTGCCAAAGAGGGCGCTTTTTACTTGCACAACTTTTTTTGAGACAGGCTGTATGTCATGATGTCACAGCTACAATGATTTAAAATTATGACACTCGTAGCCTCAAACCGGGCCAAAGGAAAATGGGAAAATGCCCATTACTAGGCCTACTTGTGATCAATTTAATCCCGGTATTTTGAGGGGATGGGGAAACTTGCCCGCCGTTGATACACCCACAGTGTCATCGCCCCGATATCTTCATGGCAGAAATCGCCATGGTAGGTTGAATCCACCGCCACGCATGGTCACTTTGTATATTTTTGTATCGACCTGTTTAATAGTTTTGAGTCGCATAATGGGCCGAAGGACATCTGACTAAGGCTACTGACAATAGCCCCGATTAGCCCGGTGACTGACCTCGCTGTGTGTGACTCGAGTCGAGCATGGTACGCCATAGGTCATATATATGCTTTTAGACTACCTCCACGATTGGCCTATACACTGCGCTATATAATTCGGCACATATAAATCAGAATTATTGTCAGTTTTTGACTCAAGACGCAAGCTTCTTTCTCAAGACGCAAGCTAACGACTATCATATCTGTTCAAAACTTAATATTCAAGTGCAAGTAACCATATCTGGTTTCTTTATACGAAATCAAATTCATTATTTTCTACCCCCGGTATCCAAAGATTTTCGTCTTATATCAAACTCGTGCATAGCACAGTCACGTGTATCGATCCCGGGTATTGATTTTAGTATCTCTGCTGACAAAGTAATTATTAGCCAGGCGATGTCGGTGTGCACCTCCGACTTTCACTGAAGTTCTCGCACATAATTAAAATAAGAAACAGAACCTTCAAGTTAAGCGCTCCACAGACTCCGAGTATTACACGTACAATATTGTATGCAACATATTTACGTTATTTAATCTATTTCCATTCTATTTCCAGTAATGTTTAAGTTCTAACGAATGTTTAAAAAAAAAAAATCGATAATATGTTACATGTAATATCTAGTAGAAATATATTATCGATTTTACGTCATCAAACATTCGTTAGAACTTAAACATTACTGGAAATAGAATGGCAATAGATTAAACAACGTAGATATGTTGCATACAATATTTTACGTACAATAAAAAGTCTGAATACTGCTTTATTCACAACCACTGTCGACTTACATTGGACAACAATGTCTTCCATTCATGCCTGAGCACTCCCTTTTAAAGTTTTTTTTTTTATTGACGTATGCCTACTCTTTGCAGAATTTTCTGTCAGTCAACAACAAATGTATAATTTTAAAATTAAATGGAAAATCTTCCTATAAGCCACTGATATTTTGTAGGCCTACGTGACGAGATATAGGCCTATGGAGTCAAATAAAGGTATGCTGAATCTGGTTTCCTAGTCTTCAATGATTTGATATTTGGACTGAGAAGTGAATTGATGACGATAGGAAAATAAGGGCGTAGACCTATATAAAATAAAACATTTCACAGACACGATCCGTCTGCTGTCACGGATATGTCGATTACAAGTATGTTGTAGGTCTAGGTTAATCCCGAGGAGGTTTGCAAACAGCAAACATTTTCTTTTTTAGTACTCTCTGGACGAGGCCTACTGTCTGCATAAACATATATCGCTGGTATATCATTCTAGATTATCAATCTAGATGTTAACAGTAAAGTTTAAGGTCAATAACCTATTATGGATCCGATCTGAAGTCTCCTTGATTTGATGAAAGATATTTTCTTTTTTTTTGCATTAAGGTTTTTTGTTGCATTTTTGCATTTCTGGCATATATTCGTTTGCCATGTTTGCCAAGGCTATTTAGAAGCTCAAAGAGAAAGCTTTTTGTACCCATATCTCATATGTACAGTTTATGCCTTACATACAATGTGTCTTGAAAGGCTATTGTAGCCTACCAACCCTGTGGTTAATTGGCTAGGGAATAATTCCTAATATCTCATACCCAGGTTTGTATGCCTTTATTTAATCCTGCCCCACATGTCAAGGACTATTTTAGCCCATCTAATCTTTTATTGAGACAGTGGTAGTTAAGATAATTTTAGCCTTTTTCTAAATAAGGAGTGCCATTGGTTGCAGCCAATCACATTATTACAATAGACTTGACCGATTGGTGAGCACGGTCAATACTGTTGTTTACCAAGTGTAAGGCAGGAAAGAAAGCAAAGTAGGCCTAATTATCATAAGCATGTGTCAATTAGGACCTGTAGGGACCTCTGTACACCATGAATAAAGTTCAGTAGGCTAAAAAATTATTTTCTATTGACTTAAAAATTTAAATGCAAAATGAGGTATTTGTTTATTATTGTCCAGAATCAGGGTCAATATGCAACCTTAAATGTTGTCAAGTCAGTCCACAGTTACTTAGATGAAAGTTGGAACAAATTACTATATACACTGATCCGTGAAAAATGACCCCTTCTTTTTTTTAAAACTATTTTTGTTTAAAAGGTTACACGAGTGAAATGTTGGTGCATTGAATGTAGCTTAACATTATTTTTGTGTTATACAAATTTTTAGAATTAATGTTCCACAATCCAGATATCGATAATGTAACAAAACAGTTTCTTCTCAAGCAAGATTCTCGAAAATGTTTCCCAAAAACGGGCTTTTAATCGGTACTGTATTTGGTTCTTCCCCATGGCAACATTATTTCTTTGATCGATTTGTAGTACAATACAAAAAAGAAGAAAACAATCACTCGGCGTGGTTTTATACGGGGCGCACATTTGAAAAAAACGTCATGGAACGCGTTTTTGATCTTGTGAACATGGTGCGTAAAAAGGCTTATCCACTTTACTCATGCGTGACTTCTAACAAAAGGCACTGGTTCCCATAGTATTCCTCATTCAAACTAATTCAATGCACGACCTCGGAGTTACCTGCATGAGTTTGGCGGGCTATTTTGAAACAGTCATGGTTGCACATGCAGGTACTTCTTCAGAATGTCCTAAACAAGGTATAGCAGTCGTTGATAGGATATGCAGCTTATAGAACATGGATAATCTCTATTGCGGCTTTCCTGCTATATGATTATGTATATACATGCATGTATAAAAGTGGAAAATCCAAATAACATGTATTTCATTTTAAAAGTCAAAAACTATGGGTCACAGAAATAAGTCGCGATGAACCTTTTCAATTCAAAGAGCCAGGTCAATACATTAATATAGGCCTATATTTCATATCAAATAAATAAATTTCCACTCCAAAAACTAGCGTAAAAGTGGGTATTTTTTGGCAATAAATGATAAAAATCATGAAAAAGCATGTTTTAACCCTTATTTTGCTTCAATGTGGTATGATGGAATATTTTTGTTCACATAACATATTCATGTGACGTGCCCGCTATTACTCAGAACAAAAATTAAGGTTGCAGTCAATTTTCTTTTGAAGTTATGGCTACTTTTAAATTTGACATTTTGGGCGAAAATTGGGACAAAAAAACTAATTTTAAACCGGCTGGCACCTTTGTCCAAAAATGATGCACGGGACTCTATGTAGCCGGAATGTGGCCTCTCTGCTATAATATTTTGCATATTCTCAGTAGCTCTCAGTTAAAAGCGGGCACCGGGCAGTTATGCACCGTCATTTCCAATGGACATTTTATTGTGAAATGTCCGGGGAAATGTCATTGTACAAGGAATACATTTAAAAAAATTCCACATAGCCCCCGAATGAAAAGTATTTAATTATCTTTGTAATCACTCAAAAAGCATTTTGTGTGAATTTTACATCCGAACTACGTGCTATTAAATTTTTATGAGCCTTTTTATTTTACACGTAAAGTCTATGGGGGTGATGAATAGAAAATATGGACGGCAATATTGAAAAACCCTCATTTTGCATTTTGGGCCACTTTAGACACTATTATGCCCATAAAAAAGAATAGTACTTAGTTCGGATGTAAAATTCATACAGAATGTTACCTGAGGTATGAGGGAGTACAAACATAATTAAAACATTTCATTCGGGGGCTATAGTAAAAACAAAAAATGTCCTATACCTTAATTCGTATAAAATACAGATTATGGTATTTTAAAAATTGTTACGCTTTTGCAACAGCGGCACTCGATCCGACGGTGCGTTCACATATATTTAATACAAAGTATAAAATAAATAAGTTAACAAAATACAATATATAGCCTACATACAAGCAAACAATTAGGCTATAGAAAACACAGAATACTATAAAAACATAATCAAATTCCTTTAGACTTAATCATCTCTTCAAGTTCGTTTATATATATACAGAAAATAAGAGGAGAGAGTACACATCCTTGTTTAACTCCTTCATCCAAGCCATGGAAGTAGTATCCATGTCCACACTAAAGAAATCTGTTTCTATGTCTTGGAAATGAACTTTACTTTTAACATTTTTATACATGTTCATCAGAATGTTCAGAAAGCTACCATCAATGTCAATATTCTTGGCTGCTATATAGGCCATCCCGCCAAACAGTGTCAAAGGCCTTTTTGAAGTCTAGAAAAGCCATGAACGTATTTTTCCCATGCTTCTAACAGTAAAGATATGATCTTCACATCGCCTATCTTTACGAAAACTACCTTGGACTTCACTCTGGTGAGGATATTATTTTCCTCTACCAATTTTGACACTATTTGGGCGATAATCCTATTATAAACCTTTGAAACACATGAAGTTAAAGTTATGCCTATTAATATCTTTTAGAGTCACCTTTCTTATAGATTGTTTACTCAAAATTGCCAATTCCTATTTCTTAGAACTCGTTCTAATACTAGTACACCCATACTAACCTAATTCTTGTTAACTTTAATATTGTTTTTTAATGATTTGACTGTACATGTTTGATGGATGTGAATAAAAGAATGCTTTATAGCTGCTTATGCATTTTATAGGGTCATAAGTTTAAGTTTTAAGCCTTCAAACAATAATTTACGCTATTCACCTGGGCCTCTCTATTCTTGACATAAATTTTAATGATAAACGAGGGAAACGTTGCGTCGGAGTAGTTTTGAGCTAATATAATTTGCAAGCCTCATAGTCATAGCAGAAAAAAATAATCAATATCTGACTAGTTCTGAACTTGAGCTACCCACCCACTCCTAAGGTTTCCTCCCCTCCTCACCGTACCCCGCCTCCCGTTGTCGGCGGGTCTAATATGTATTACTTTAGCTTAAAATGAACGTTTACCTGGTCAACTTGTAAACTAAGTTAATTTTTGCCACTCATACTTTCAGAGATTTAAACATTCGTTTAATGGTTAAAACGGTTTTAAATCTGTATTTGAACATTCAACAAATTTGTCCAAAACTTTCACCGTTTTTGAACTTCGTTAACTTCCCCAATTTTGACCTAAAAAAGCAAATTTTGGCAGTCTGAGAGGCGGGGGAGCAATTTGTGGTACGCCATTTGAATAGACCTATTTTACCCCAGGCCTCATAAATAAAATATTGCACAGTCCTTTAGGGGTGATGCAATAATTATGTGTACCCCCGGGGTGGTGAATTATAGGGGGCAAAGGTTTTTTGGCAGGCCAAAAATGAGGGGGGGGAGGGCAAGCATTTGTGGCAGGCCGAAAGGGAGGGTCAAGCGATTTTGGCAGGTCGAAAAGGGGGGCAAGCGATTTTTGGCACAGATATTTTGGGCACCGTTTCTATATTACGCCCTAAAAAGGTGTAGGAATGAACACATTCAAATATCCTGTGTTCGCAAATATAAGGTCATTGAGGTTTTAAATTCAGGTTTCCAAACATCTTACATGTGTAAAGGGGGGCAAAGATTTTTGGCACATCAAAAGGGGGGGGACAAAGGCTTTTTGGCACGTCGAAAGGGGGGGGCAAAGATGTTTTGGCACGGCCAAAGGGGGTGCAAGCGATTTTGGCAGACCATTTTGAGAATTCACCACCCCGGGGTACACATAATTATTGTACCACCCCTTACCTAAACGCAAAATAGAGGTCAAACATCTCCATCTGTCTGTAGAGTCTGATTGGCCAGACCTCTTATATGTGCATCATTTTGATTGGACAAATTATTGTACTACGTGGATTCCAAATATTGGTAATAGGATCTACTTCGGTGTAAGATTTTTCTTTTCTGTAGCACGCAGCAACTAAAACAGTCCTATAAGACTCCATGTGCTGGAACGACTTTGAAACTAGATAAGAGACTCGCTTTATTACTGCATAGAACCTGCAACTTTTGAGAGTTAACTTTACCTGATTTCCAAAATTCTACAAAATACAGCCATCATGAGCCTTAACAAGAGCTTGTTACTTTGTTTGGTAGTCGCTGTCGTTGCAGTCTCCGCGACAGACGCCGGGGGTTGCGATCAAACATGTTGCCCGATGAATTGGCTAGGATTCAATGGGTTCTGCTACCGTCATTTTGCCTTCAAGAAGTCCTGGGATAATGCTCGTCTTTATTGCCAGGATTTAGGAGGAGAATTGTCCAGTATTCGTTCAGATGAAGAAAATCATATTCTGGGTGGATATATCGGCGGAGTACCGGTTAGTAGGTCTATTTTATTCCCTTTTATTATGCTTTTTAAATAGTATTTACATTGCCACTCTCATGCGTTATCATGAGCATCTTATAATACCGTAAAACCTCGTCTACAAGCACATAGAGTGCTTCTGATGAAAGCTCCATTAATCCAGGCGCCATTATGGAGTTTGAGCAAATAAATTACGGATCCAAGCATATACAAACAAGTATTGTTCTAAGACCAAGCTATTGTATTGGCATATTCCACTTGTTTCGAATTAATTTAGCTTTAATAAAAAACACTATAATGCTTGTAGACGAAGTTTTACGGTATATTGGGTTGTCACAACAAACACAAGAACGTGTTTTAAAAAGACATAATGATCAAAATTCGATATTTGGCTATAAATGATATGGCCTACATGCCATTTAAGGGTAGACGAGGTATTGTTGGTCGAAGCTTAAGGGGTGGTGCAATAATTATGTGTACACCGGGATGGTGAATTCTCAAAATGGTCTGCCAAAAATCGCTTACCCCCCCTCTGGCCGTGCCAAAAATCTTTGCCCCCCCTTATGATGTGCCAAAAATCTTTGCCCCCCCCTTACACAGCAAGATTTTTGGGAACCTGAATTTTAAAAGCTTAAATTGTCTTATCATATAATGCGAGCGCAGCAGCGAGCAGGAAATTTTGCATATTTGAACGTGTTCCTAACGTTTTCCTACACCTTTTTAGGGCGTAATATAAAAATTGTGCCCAAAATATCTGTGCCAAAAATTGCTTGCCCCCCCTTTCGACCTGCCAAAAAATGCTTGCCCTCCCTTTTGGCCTGCCAAAAATCTTTGCCCCCATTAATTCACCACCCGGGGTACACATAATTATGGCACCACCCCTAACAGCCCCCCCCCCACAAAAATAGATTTTCATTAAATTTTATTTAAATCAATCATATATTGAAAAATTACACTTTGATGCTTTGCACAAGTTCATTCAATATACAATTACAAATCATATAGGCAAACTTTGAAAACTTGCTTGAATTATTGCTGTTAATGAGTTATGTACGTTTTACAAAAGTGTCGTTGTTTCAGCCCACTTTACAACATAACTCCGAAACTACAAAAGTATATCTGTGATATTTGAATTCTTACACGCTAGCTGTGATGTGATTTGCGAAAGTTCACTACAATTCGCAAGATGCTGTGAACTACCAAATCACAACAGTTTCAAATAGTTGCTAACCTTAACGACCATGGTCATGTGTATAGTAAAATAGTGGGGTTTGTTACGTTGCCCGAAAAAAACAACCATTTTTGGCAGGGGCGTAACCAGCCTTTTTGGTCAGGGGGGGGGGGGGCAAAATAAAATTTCGGGGGCACAGACGAAAAAAATTAGTTGCATCATACAATACATAGAGACAAAAGGCTTTATTGGGATGATGTGCGCGCGTAGCGCGCAAAAATTTGGTATTTTACACTATTTTTGGCCATTATCAGGCTAGAACGGGCTTTATTTTTACAATGTGCTCGCGTAGCGCGCAAAAATTTTGTATTTTCGGGCTGAATTTTGGTAGAAAAGGGCTCCTTGCCCTTTTTCTTTTCCTTTGCCCTCTTGATTTTCTCTTTTATTTTTTTTATCAGAGGGGCACTTTTTTCTTTCATTTTTGGCTACGCTACTGATTTTTGGGGATTTTCTCCAATGCATTTTTGCCACAATTTGACCTCACAGATGGATTAATCATTTAAAGCCATATTATAACATTTGCTGAGGAGAACGCCCTCCAAATTTTTTAAAATTCAGGTTTTACACGATTGTAATGTACTTTAGTAAACAAAGATTCTCTGCGAAAATCAAGACTTTAGGTGCTGTAGTTTTGTCAAAATCTGAGATTTTGAATAAACCGCCGGAACCGGCGTTTTATTATTACGATGGAAATTATTAGTCGAACGCGTATTCGATGTCAACACCCACCTACGTACACGGCGTGCAGGAGACGCACACACATACGCCAGAGGATCGTACCATATGGTATTACAACCGCCGGAGTAACATGCATTGGCGTTAGTAGTAAATTCCAATTTTCTTTGCTTTACCTCACTTGTTCGGCTCAAAATTAAAAGGGGACATATCTGACAGTAAATGCTAACATTTTATTGAAAATGAATACTAATCTATTTTTAAAGAAATGTTATAATATGGCTTTAAAGGGCGTCTCCGGCAATCACAACATTATGCCTTATATCACGGTAAGAAAAATAATTATCTAGCACGAAAAACGTGGTTTTATTTAAAACAAACACATAGTGACCATCAAAACGAATAAAAACATCCGTCTCTCAGCGCGCGATATTCAAAATTCCCGGGCGCCGAAATTGTCGAGTGGCAATGACGTCTCAGTAATACAATGAAGACTGACGACAATGGAGCACAAATAACCATTACGTCATTGCACTTAGACAATTTCGGCGCGGGAATTTTGAATATCGCGTGTTGAGAGCCGACTGTTTTTATTCGTTTTTATGATCAATATGAGTTTGTTTTAAATAAAACCACGTGATTCATGTTATTATTTATTATTTTTCTAACATATAAGGCATAATGTTATGATTGCCGGAGACCTCCTTTAAAGGAGTATCGTGATATCACACAGGACCCAGATGTTCTGACCATCACTGGACACTGGAACATCAAAGTCTGTAACAAGTCCAACTGTTTATTTTGAATATAATATTGCATTTTTCTTTTATAGACTTGGATTGGACTAACTGATGCGAACGGGACGGTGCTTCGGAGGGTCATTTTCTATGGACTGATGGAATACACTATCATTACAACAACTTTGAAGCGCCGCAACCAGATGACGCGGCTAGCAACCAGGACTGCGTCAAGATAGGCTGGTCTCAATCTGAGACGGCATGGGACGATTATTCATGTACCGGAGAATTTTCTTATCTCTGCAAAATGTAATCTGATATGACTTTGTGAAAGTGATCTTAATATTAAAGTCAACCAACAAGTGAACATACATAACTTCGGGGGGTCACTGAAATGGGTGACGGGGATGTGCGGCCACATTGACCCCATTTATCCAACTTCCTCTCACCCAATGACCCCCTTTTTGTTTTACTCCATCTCACCCAATGACTCCTTTGTTGTTTTCCTGTCACCAAAAGACCCCGTTTTCAAGAATTTTGAACTAATTTCAGATAATCTCTGACCACAATTTTTTTATTATTTTTCTTCGAATTTTCAAAAAAAAAAAAAAATCAAATTTTGATGACTTTTTGAAAAATTAATTTTTACCTCAAATTTTTTTCCAGTCTCATGGAAATACCCCCTTTTGGGTAAGATTTCCCCGGGATGAAAAGACGCCCTTTATGCGGGACCTTCTCACCGAAATACCCCTAGTGTCTAGGCTCTCATTGAACTGCTGTCCGCACATCCCCGTCACTTCCAAAGTCGAGTACCCCCGGGCATAACCTTAAGGTCAAATATAGCCTGACCTCTTTCGAGCGTTTTGCCGTTGTGGCAGACACAGTCATGACAGAGGCTAATTTTGCCAGGGTCTCCACAGCGACTGCGGGAGCGACTGAAAGTCCACAACAACCAATCGCTGCGGAGAACGGAAACGCAACAGCGGCAAGACGCTCGCAAAACGTCGGATTGTAGCCTATTTTGGCCGGCAATGTCAGTTATAGTCGGACCCCGGAGTCGGACGTATTTCCTTGCGACAACTTCACGGCGTTCTCGAGTTATCCACGACGTCGATTTTTGGTTTTCAGATAAAGGTAATGAACTTTGTTTGAGGCGTGGTGTTTCCTCTCTACGCTTGGTCACTGCCGCAAAACGCATACGATGTCCATCTATATTAACATTATGGCTATGATCAGCATAAAACATTTGACAGAAAACCTTTAAATGTCCGCTTATATAATATAAAAGTATTATTTTAAAGGGAGTAAAACGTTAATGATATTCAAAAAACATTTTTGAAAACTTGTGTAAAACATCCTAACATGTCATTCAGGTGTTGACAAAACAGTAAACATTTAAAACGTTTTGATGACTGTTTATCTGAAATGATAATTATACTCACAGTGATTTTAGAATCTATAAAAAATAGTAAGTGGCAAAAAAAAAATAAATAAAAAATAAATGTTGACATTTATATAGCACATTTCACATGTATCAAAGCGCTTTACATTTATTCCGCCGTTGTTAGAATATGATTGTCAGCTGCCATACAATGCCCAAGGCATGCTCATACCTTTGGGCGGCGCTCAATGGACAATATCCCTAACAGCTCCCCATTTCACCCCTGGGTAGAGAGAGGCAAGTGAGGTAAAGTGCCTTGCCCAAGTGCACAACACAATGGCACCGCCGGGGCTCGAACTCGCAACCTCCGAATGCGAGGTAGAGGCCTTACCGCTGCGCCACCGTGCCAGTTTTACACATAGGAACACTCCAGCAATCACAACATACGCCTATGTCTTTTAAGAATGTTAGAAAAACAATTATCAAGCACGAATCACATAGTTTTATTCAAAAATTAATTTTTTACCTCAAAATTTTTTCCAGTCTCATTGAAATACCCCCTTTTTGGGCAAGATTTCCCCCGGGATTTTCCCCAGTCTCACGAAAAGACGCCCTTTATGCGGGACCTTCTCACCGAAATACCCCTAGTGTCTAGGCTCTCATTGAACTGCTGTCCGCTCATCCCCGTCACTTCCAAAGTCGAGTACCCTCAAAACGAATAAAAACAGTCGGCTCTCAACACGCGATATTCAAATTTCCCGCGCCGAAATTGCATGTGACAATGATGTCATGGTTATTTGTGCTCAATTGTCGTCAGCCTTCATTGTGTTACTGTGACGTAATTGCCATGCCACAGGCAATTTTGGTGCCCGGGAAATTTGAATATAGCGTGGACTGGTGAGAGACGGCTATTTTTATGATTTGTTTTTAAGGTCAATATGAGTATGTTTTAAATAAAGCACGTGATTCGTGCTTTATAATCTAACATGAGGCAAAATGTTGTGATTGCCGGAGTGTTCCTTTAAGGTTACGTAATGTTTTGACAACACCATCCCTCAGATTTGATGAGGTAGCCACATTCATATTTTGTTTTTCTGAAAATAAACACCGTAGGATATAATTTCGCAGTGCATCTTTAATTCAGGTAAATGCCCAAGGATTCTTATGTTTGTAACCGTTTTATTCTGTTTGATTTTGTTACTAAATTCAAGCACCGTGTATATTAACTCATTTCTTTTTGGAAAGCTTAATTAAGGGGTCGAGCAATCTGTTTTCAAATTGTTCAGAAATTTTGCCTAGCAATATTGATCATAAGTTCAAAATTGATGATGCATATCAATGACCAAACTCTCTAGTTTTATATTTGAGCATGATCACTTGTGTAAGGTCTTAGGAAATTATGTAAATAGGCTTGTATATGTGATGTTGCATTCGCTCACGTACTTGGCAACGAAGATCTCATGAATTTGCTGTGCGTCGATTTCGCCAGAAGTTCGCCTTGATATGTTGAGGACTCTAAATAGATAATTACGGTACTTACTTCCAACTTTAGAGTAATGAATAATGCCTTAATGGATATCGTCTATGCACACAATTCATCATGATTTTGCAAGCATGGAAACGCCTATTTACCTAGCTGGGGGGTTACACGGTTACACCCCCAGCTAGGTACTGTAATGCTATCCGCTCTTTCTTCTTTCTGGCAATAAATTTCAAAATGCTTCTCCTCCTACATGTTACACCCTACAGTTACGTAACTTGCATACATGTATCAGCTATATCCAGTGCCCATAGGGTCTAAACAGAATGGGGGTCAAAGGTCATTAAGGGGGCATTTCTGGTATTTAACCAAATACCTTCAAAATGCTTCTTCTGCCATATATAATATAATACAATGACGTCATTTGCATATATGCATCGGCTATACCACACACCTATAACGTGCATATAGAATTGGGGTAAAAGGTCATTAAAGGGGTAATATCTTAAAATTGCATTATCTGGCCATCTGTAAGGGGTATGGGGCTCAAACTCGGTGACAACAAATCGCATGACCAGGGAAACATTTTGCATGGGTCAGGTCAAAGGTCATGCAGAGGTCAAATTTTAGAAATGCATTTCCTGGATATATGTAAGGGGTACGGGCTCAAACTTAGTGACAACAAACTTAATGACCAGGAGAACATTTTGGAACACTTTGCGGGGGTCAGGTCAAAGGTTATCTGGGGTCAAATCTTATAATTTCATTTTCTGAATATCTGTAAGGGGTATGGGGCTCAAACTCAATGACAACAAATCTCATGACCAGGGAACATTTTACAGGGGTCAGGGCAAAGGTCATGCAGAGATGAAATCTTAGAAATGAATTTTCTGGACATATGTAAGGGTACGGTGCTCAAACTCGGTGACAACAAAGTTGATGACCAGGGGAACATTTGCAGGGGTCATGTCAAAGGTCATCTGGGGTCAAATATTAAAATTGCATTTTCTGGACATCTGTAAGGAGTACGGGACTCAAACTTGGTGACAACAAACCTCATGACCAGGGGAACATTTTTGGAATATTTTGCAGGGATCAGATACCTCCACAACACCAACACGCCCCAGCTAGGTTTGTGGTCTATGACCACCATTTGCCACTAGTTCTACTTGCTACTTTGTCCATCAAAAATTAAAAAAATGTTCCACTTTTTTTTAACGAAAAAGACTTCTACACCCACTCCGTCCGCGAAGAAACCCAAATGTGTGTGTATTTAGTACATGCATCCTGTTCAAATCGTCCACTTTAGTGCAGCGTTTTGCTTTTATATGTCATATCCACAGAATTGATGTTATGGAATTTTTTAGCATAAATTCCTTGATTTTAATATTTCCTACTCGCCACCTTTCCTCGAAATTTCACACATCATAGCCAAACACAAGCGTTGCACTGTAGTTGTTATTTTTCTTCCGATAGGTATCTTGCGTTAGTATAAATCCATATTTTTCCTGGTAGAAGTCCATTGCAATACTTCATAACTGAAAACATGTGTCACTCTGAGCAACTCTGGATTCAGTGTCGATATATGTTTCATCATTTCAAGGGGTCTCAATGTAGGTTGTCAATGCACGCTTAATGTATAAAACCGAACTTAGTCTCTGCTGAGATACTGCAAAAATATGTTTTAAACATTGATCGCTTCGGCTAACGACTAAAATTACAGGGACCGGCTTATTCTATACACTGTTCAATAACCTTATTGTGATCTGGAGCTAGCGTTTTTTTTCTAAAATATCGCTTTGACCATCTACTATTGAACTACAGGGCGTTAGTCCGACACGCCGCTAGTCCGACAACACAAATTCCCTATACTTAGAGGTGCGTCAGTCCGAAAATGAAAAGCACGGCGCTAGTCCGAAAAAAGCATGCGCTAGTCCGAAAATGAAAACCACTGCAACAGTCCGACACGCCGCTAGTCCGAAATTTAATTATGAAAACCACGCCGCTAGTCAGACAAAAATTCGGACTAGCGGCGTGGTTTACATACTTTTTAAAAAACACGCCGCTAGTCCGAATCTGAAAAGCACTTTTCAGTCCGACACGCCGCTAGTCCGAATCTGAAATACACTGCGTTAGTCCGAATCTGGAAAATACTCCTTCAGTCCGACACTGCGCTAGTCCGAATCTGAAAAACACGGCTCTAGTCCGAAACTGAAAACCATAGCGCTAGTCCGAAATTGAAAAGCAATGCGCTAGTCCGAAATTGAAAACCACTGCTTTAGTCAGAATCTTTGAACCACTGCGCTAGTCCGAATCAGAGAAACACTGCGCTAGTCCGAATATTCGGGCTAGCGCAGTGTTTTTCATATTCGGACTAGCGAAGTGCTTTTCAGATTCGGACTAGCGCAATGGTTTTCAGTGTCGGACTAGCGGTATGCTTTTTAAATTCGGACTAGCGCAGTGTCGGACTGAAGGAGTGTTTTCCCGATTCGGACTAGCGCCGTGTTTTTCAGTTTCGGACTAGCGCAGTGTTTTTCATATTCGGACTAGCGGAGTGTCGGACTGAAAAAGTGTTTTTCAGATTCGGACTAGCGGTGTGTCGGACTAGCGCATTGCATTTCACATTCGGACTAGCGGCGTGTCGGACTAAAAAAGTGTTTTTCAGATTCGGACCAGCGGCGTGTCGGACTAGCGGTGTGTCGGACTAGCGGCGTGTCGGACTGAGCGGTACACCCCCATTCGCTACTTGCACGGTTCCGCCATTATGCACTATGTGCGGGGAGAGCCTCGAACTGGCAGCATACATGAAAGGAAGAATTATGTAACCTTACACAGAACGTTATGACTAGTTCAATTCCCATTCATGTATGCTGCCAGTTCGAGGCTCTCCCGCACATAGTGCATAATGGCGGAACCGTGCAAGTAGCGAATGGGGTATGCATGTGCACTCAACTGGCCAAGTTTTTAGATTTCACTAGGACATTCGCGGCGAAAGCGCGCTAAAAGATCCAAATGGACAGAAACCATTCCCGATAATTATTACTAGTATTATTTCAGCATTTGGAGTATATAGGCCCTAATGACAAATTTAAAATTTCAAGGAAATCGTACATTAAGCCTTTAAATCGATAAAGACTGCGCCACCATAATTACCATTATCAATATCTGTACTCCATTCTCAATTGTTTAAAGGAGAGCAGTATACACAATGGTACAGGGAGTTGTGATTACGAAAGCCAGATTGACCTTTGTACAAAATATTGTTATCGGTGACATAATTATATATTTGATTATGAACAGTCATTAGCTAACTTGAGATCTCCCTCAGATGTTGAAGGAAGAGCAGTGCAATCATTACCTTTCTCAATTGGAAGCAATTCTATAAGTGATCTCAACTGAAGACCTGAGCGCAAGAAGACCGTAAGTCCACTTGGCCCCTCAACATGTATACACTAAAGTTACGTATAGTTTCTTAGGATTTTATAATGTTTAATACATGTTCCAGGGTGAAAACATCATGCATGAAAGGTTGTAAAAGATTTGTTTTGTACCCTGAAAATGTATAAAACATTATAAAACCCTAAGAAACTATACGTAACTTGAGTGTATACATGTTGAGGGGCCAAGTGGACTACGGTCTTCTTGCGCTCAGGTCTTCACTTACTGGTATTCAAAACATTTTAAAAAATATTTCCGTAAATTTTATTCCCTGTACTTTGAGCTGAAGGTAGGAAAGAAAAACATACAAAATGGATCCACCAGCTCCTCCCTCAACACATCTTACATTACCAATGTTATACAAGTATAAAATTTACCGGATATTTAGAGAAAGAAAAAATATAACACAAACAACAATGAACATTTAATGGTATACAATGAAGAAATTATTTCTAAAGGCACGTAAATAATTACAGACCGGGCAGGAAACGAAATATATTAACATGAAATATATAAAGGGTTAGACATGTAGGATTACGTGACAATAGAGAGCTTGCGGAATGAAGTTACTGGAACTTTAACGGCAACTTCAAAAATATCGATTCGATTTCTTGCTCAACTTCACTTCAACGCGAACGTCAGATTGGTTTCTGTACCAACAGCGTCTTGTTGTTTAGGGGAAGTGTATCAATGGGTGATCAAAAGAAGGGTATGTAAAAGCGACTGCATCACATTTCTCCCTTTTGTTTGCTGAAGTGGTTTGTTGGTAACACTTATTACAATAGGCGCTTTAATAGTTTGAATAAACATGGATTACATCTCTTGGCGATGGCCAATGCAATGGGAATTAGGCCTATGTTATGAGCTATACGCTAATATAATACTTCTAAACATGTTTCAATTAAATATTCTTGTGATATGCCTATATTATTGTCCCGGATTATTATAATAAAAGCTCAATTATTATTCCAGTAAACGTCAGCTTTGTCAATTGAATACATGAATACAAAAGCCACCTAAGTCCATGCGAAGTTATTTTGAGAGAAAAACCCGTGTATCATTTTCATTCCTTCAGTTAGCTCTACCTGGTCAATATGGTAAGTTTTACGTGCAAATGAGTGGATTAACCTGTATTAGGTATGACGATTAGCATTTCAGGGACTTCGTGGGGTTCATTTTAAATTTTGGACTTAGGTGGTTTTTTGAATCATATACAAAGACAACAATGTTAGAATGAGATTACCACTAGTAAGATAATACAAAATAAAGCACACAGGTATGTATAATGTTGATAAGCATTCTGTCATGTAATATAAACCACACACTTTCCTTTATTAAACCCATTTTTTGTTCAAAAGTCATTCTCTAGCAATGAATGTGTTACAAGTGGACTTTTATACATACTGGATTTCAATCAATGTGTTACAAGACTCAAATCATGGAATTGGGTGATTCTTTCATACATGCTATTTTTCACATGCCCAATAGACACAGAGAATGAATTTGAGTTGTTCTTTCATGCATATGACAGGCCTATGTATAGCAACAATTTCCCATGCTTAACTCAATTTGGCCAAAGTATGGACTTAGGTGGCTTTTGTATTCATATATTCAATTTTATATTTCCATCAGGACACAAGCCCATTTTATCTGTTTGCTCTCCCTAGCCCCCCCCCCCCCACCACCACCACCATCACCACCTCTCCATATCATCCCCTCCCTCCATATATTCATCTATCCTCACTTTCCCACTCCCCAGTGGCGTTGCCAGGAGTTTTCTTTTAGGAGGGCAAGGACTCCTCTTTGCATTCTGATCGAATTAAATATATCTCCCCGAATGATCCTCATTTTGTTCTTTAATAAAAATCCCTTTAAAAAGGGATGGACCGGGAGAGTATTGATTCCATGTGAAGTATGAGTAATGCTTTTGATATATTATTTTCTTTGATAGTATTTGATGGCAAGAGATGGTCTGAAATTATATTTGGGACATAAAATATAATGATGTAGGGGAAGGTGGGGCATAACGGACCCTCGGGGCAAAACGGAACCACCTGGAAAAATAGGCCTTGGCAATACTGCCATCTATGCAAATTATATTGAGGAACACAAGCATGGCTACGAGGATTTACAACAAAAATTTTATCTGAAACAATCCACTGACATTCGAGCAAGATCGAGTCAAAAAATTACTACCCGTCTGGTGTAAGATATGTAGATGTTTAATGCGCTGAAATTTTACTTCATTAATATCGGATTCCCAAATAATTGTGTATATTGTAAACACGAAGGTACTAGCCAAGAGCTGTATTAAGTGCTTGGCCTATATGCTACGATGTATTATGCATGCAACCAATTTCTAAAAAATCGGGTATGGGGCAAAACGGAACCCTAGGTGCGGGGCATAACGGAACAGGGTTCCGTTTTGCCCCGGGCGTTTTGTCCCACAGATGGGTTCCGTTTTGCCCCAATTGGACATAACTTGTCTTCACTCAAGGAAATGTAGGCGTTATCTAGGGGCCTACTCCAACATGGTAAACACTTCGCTGAAACATAGACATATAACTAAACCTACAGATAGAATTAATGATTAAAAGTTAACCACTTACTCCACAGAGATGGTAGGCCTACTGAATATTTCTTTCTAATCAAATATTGGTCATACATATTATAGGCCTACTTGGCCTATAAGAAGTTAACCACTCACTCCAAAGAGATGGTAGGCCCACTTAATATTGTAACTGAATAAAGGCCTACATATAACTAGGACTAGGGCCTACCGATGGAACAACTAATATAAGTTTGCACCCAGGGTGCCGTTTTGCCCCATAGGGGGGTTCCGTTTTGCCCCGATAGTGGGGCAAAACGGATTTTTTTTGTTGAAAATATTTCTTCATTTTTATAAAAAATTGTAAGATTCAAGTTATATTGGTTAATGGTATATTAAAGGTAAATACAAACTTCAACTGAATATATAATTTTTACAGTCATATTACTTATGGTGACGTCACAGAGCATCCTCAAAGTTAAGTGTTCCGTTATGCCCCACCTTCCCCTACGTGTAATTGATGATAAATTAAAGAAATCATTCTGCAAACATATCGGTAATCTTCCTTTAATATTCTGCAAGTTGCGCAATTACCTGCGGTCAGTTGATGTTATTGTTTTGAAATTAGAATATACAATTACAAGTATTGTTCAAGTAATTATCTATGCTAACCTGTATCGTTTTATGGATAAACATTTTTAAGTCCTAGCTATAATATGGGCATAATTTATAAATGTAGGCCTATAGTATTGAACAATGTGCCCATTTGACATGCACTTAAATAGAAAATAAACAAATTATTGTCTTAATTTATTAATTATAAATAAAATGACACTTCATAAAATTACATTCAACATGATGAAAATGATTGAAGAGAAAACACACAATGTAGATTATTATTAAACGGAGTAGGTAAGATGCCATGTCCATAGCTTCGCTGGAGTTTCGGACTAACAATCAACACAATCAGAAAAATACAGTCTAAAAGTGAAGATTGTATTTGTAGTCATGGTAGTGAGTAATCAGTCCTTTATGTGCTGGACACTATCTAGTAATATATATAGTAAACTATACATTGCGAATTAATATAAAATATAAATGTCCATGTAAGGTGAGTTTATATAGCGAATAAACTAAAAAACTGCAATGTATTTCTTAATATTAATAATAGGCATAGGTAAAAAGCAGAAAAGACAAAAAGACAAACAATTTGGAGTAATGAATGAAACATGCTGTTTCAGTGTGCATGTGCTCATTATTAATGGTTTGGAGGACTGTCATGTAAATTGGATGTAAGCGTGATCCTAAAAATGCCTTTTACGGTGACCCAAAATAATTACAAGACCTCTTCTACATTGAGGCTGGCTTTCCCTTTTAAAGGGAATTTTTACTAGTGCACGGGTGTACAATTTCTGCAAAGATAGACGGAGACTAGTCCCTCACTATCTATCAGGTTCACTCACAGTTGCATACTGCTATGCTAGCTGCAAGTTAAACCCAGTGGGGGTAGTACATGTAATACTAATAGCGTGTCCCGACCTCGACCATGGTGACCTTTGACTATGGCAGTCTCTTTAACTTGGTAACCCCAAGTGAAACTACATATGAAAGAGTACTCAAGGTGAATGCTGTAACCGTCAGAGCGACTGACATGTAACAATTTAACGTTTAATTTAATTCCTAAAAAAATTAAACAACCTGTTAATTTTTCATCATTGTTTCAACACAAAAGTTCCCTTCACATACAACTTTAATGTTTACACGTTTAAACATTATCAAAACAACTTGCTCCAGGTCCACCTGTTTTCTTTACGAATTCTATCTTATTCATATTCTAGAAACAACAATTTTTTATTTCCGACTAATAAGTACCGGGCCAGCTCATGCTGGCCCGGTCCAAAAACTCCCAGAATTTTGAATTTCAACCAACATATTTCTGGATGCTCCTTTTCTGACATTCTTATTTTTTGTAACAAATAGGCCTCCTCTTTTAATAATGAATAATTTAGTTGACATACAATACCCATAGGCCTATAATATGCGTATAATAATAGCGTGGCACATGTTAGACCAGCTTTCTGCTGAATTGGGGTACATAATGTAGGCCTAAATGAATAAAATAATAATAAAATAAAATACCTGAACAGTACAAACATATTTGGTTATATAGAGGTGTAATTATAAGACACGCAACGTTGTAAAAACATGTTCACAGTAGCTGCAATTCGCAGAAGTTCACTACACTGCTGGGTCCCGTAAAATCAGTCCATGTTACTGGAACTTAATCCCCTTGGCGTTGAAGTCAAGCCAAAAACTTGATTCCGCAAGCTCATTTGGTGTACGTCATGAGCACACACAAATGTATATATCAAGTGTGACGTTTGGAACAAAATTTATTTTGATCTAATTCAATCAGTAATTTTAGCATCATGTGGCATGTTTTTTACCCAAACCAAATTAGATTTCCAATAATTGGTCTATTAACTAGACAATACATAAGTGGTAATTATGTAGTCTATGAGGAAATATGCAAACCATTGTTTTAATTATGACGTGTTTTCATCATAATTTACGGCACACTATAGATTCTGGCGTTAACTTTAACTTCAAGCGGCTTTAATGGCAGAGTGGTTTTGAATACATAATCCTCTATAATCCTCTAGACGTTAAAGTTAAAGTTAAAGTAACTTCATTCCGCAAGCTCTCTAATGTCTCTACCCAGCCTTCCCAAAGTTTATTGAAAATTTGTGTTTTTAAATTGCAAGAAGCCACACACTTTAGCGTATTATAATAATACTTCAGTTCTTGTTTAAAAATGATCAAATCGGGTTTCCTTTTGTTCATTTTTGATTTGTATATATGAAACTTTCCTAAACAACAATAATTAAATTCCTCAGATAATTACCATCTTTACCAAACATAATAGCTAGTGGGGTCAATGTAACAAATAGGCTATGGGAGGTATTTTCTGTTACATATTTTTGTACTTTGATCCAGAAACACGACGAAACAGGACATTTGATAAAAAGGTGGGATAACGTCTCCTTCTCTTCATTACATCTCTCAAAACATTTTAAATTTAATCATACGTGAAGATATATGGCTTTTTTCTAAGAGCAATTGTGATATATATTGTTTCAAGTTTAAAGTCAGTGTTTGATAAATTGTGGTTATTTTCCATAAATAATAATTTATCTAAATTATGAACGTACTATCAATTCAAATATCATAGCTTTGTTATCGAAAATTATTTTACTTTACTTAAGGGTTCTGGTATGAAAGTTTGCACAGTATTTTTTGTGGGACATGAGAGCTCAACAGACATATCGAATTACATTCTGAAAACGAAGAATGTCCTGATATCAAATAATTTAGATTTTTTTTAAAAATTCGCGATATAATACAAATACAAAAGTATTGCCTATTAAAAATAATTTGATATCAGAAGGACATTCTTCGTATTCAGAATATATGCAATTCGATATGTCTAATGTTCTCTCATGTTCCACAAAAATACTGTGCAAACGTTGTTATCAGAGCAGAGCTCTTAATCGTTCTAAGAAACCTGTCTTACTCAGATTACGTGTTTAGTGCTCATTTACTGATGATGAGAATTCATCACCAAAAATCCAACATGGAGCCCTGTTTTTTCATTATTTTTCTTCAAATTTTTCAAAATGTTTCAGATTTTTCAAAATATTTATAAATTTTGCCCATGCAGTCTCACTGAAAGCTACTGAATTACCCCGTTTTGGCAAGATTTCCCCAGTCGCACGGAAAGACCCCTTTTTTGGGCCATCTCGCTGAATAAATCTGCATTTCATAAGCGTTCGTCAAGCATCAGGAATTTACACCTTTATAACATGCATGCGTCTTCACTTGTTTGTTTAACCCCCGGGTTTGACCATAATCATGTTGTAAGATGAATCTTATCTTATTTGTACGTGTACGTGGCGTGATTCTCTATCAACCAAGACAATGGCGAGAGGTAACGTTTTGAAATTTAGGCTATGGTGTATTAGGGACGCACCATTAGATATCGGGGGGGGGGGCTGTGTTGTTTTTAGTACCTACGTGAAGACCTCGATGAAGCAAATCTTTTTTACGTTAACACCTCGGGGGACATTTTTTTTGCACCTCGGTGAGACAAATTTTTAATCGTAAAGTTCTATCTATTGTCAACAATCTATTTGATTTTGTGAAACGAATTATTTTAAGGGATCTGGAATGAGCGTTTTTAGCGTTTCGACAGTATATTTTGTGGGACATGAGAGCACATCAGACATATCGAATTGCATTCTGAATACGAAGAATGTCTTTCTGATATCAAATAATTTTCACTTTTTGAAATTCACGATATATAGTACAAATTTTATGACAAATTATAAAAATTTGATATTTTTCACATTTGTTGATATATAACAGTCCTCGAAGTAATTTTATAAATCTAATGATATATTCTTAAAGTATATGTAGTTGGGAGGAAAAGCCGACGATCAATTGAAAATTTTGACCTTTCATATTGAAGATATGGATTTTTCCCCAAAGACCTAATTTGTTTTGGTGTTTTGGGAAAAAAATTCCATATCTTCAATACGAAAGGTCAAAATTTTCAATTGATCGTCAGCTTTTCATCCCACCTGCATACACTATAAGTATCAATCATCAGATTTATAAAGTTTACTTCGAGAAATGATAAATATCAAAAATATCATTTTTTAATCATTTGCCATAAAATGTGTATTACATTGCGAATTTCAAAAATCCAAATTATTTGATATCAGAAGGACATTCTTCGTATTCAGAATGCAATTCGATATGTCTGATGTGCTCTAATGTCCCACAATAAATACTGTTCAAATCCTTTAATATAAGTCCATATTTTAAATTTTTTAAATGTTTTTAAATAGGCCTACTTTACTACTTTGCCAGTTTACTTTACGCGTCAAATTTGCAATTTGAAAGCTAAAATAATCAAATGAGGTTTACCTTTTTCACTAACTGTGACAAAAAAAATGTCACCCTTGACACCAAATCTTTTTACCTGGTCTAAGGTGGAGCAACATTTTTGTCTAGAGGTGGAGCATTTTGTTTTTTGTCTGAGGTGGAGCATTTGTTTTTTCGCTCAGAAGGCGAATCATTTTTTTTCTCAAAAAACTCCCCCCCCCCCCTGTTGATATCAAATGATGCGTCCCTTACAGGAATAGTCATTACATCATCACCTTGGATAAAGACAGCCTTGCATACAACTTGAAGTGTTTTGGTTCAAGCACCTCTCAAGGACAGTCCCCTGTTTACCATGTTCACTCAGCAAGACCAATTGATTTTGGAAACCAACCAGTTGGTAAAAAAGAATATGATAATTTCCGGGGATAATTTCTTACAAAACTTCACATTTTTAAGACATGGAAAGAGGATATTATGATTTATTTTACTAATTACTATAACTGGACAAGTTTTTACCTCTTAAAACTGTCTAGTTTTCGAGATATATGACGTGGATGTAAACTTCTTTTGATCAACACAAAGTCAATAGGAACCGTGCATGACGGGGAACATGTCCTTGAACCAAAGTAGGCATACAAGCTGTATTATGACATCACACTCTTCCAGCGATGAGTCCGATTGGTCAGACCTCATAATATGTGCATCGTTCTGATTGGACAATTGTTTGGGGTTGCCACTCCTAATATATATGTACATGGATACCAAATATCTATAAATGTGGTCTACCCGGGGGTCTCCTTCAGCGTATGATTGCATGTAGCATACAGCAACACTAAAAACAGCGGATCTTTAAAATTCCATAGTGCTGGAACATCGTTGGACGTCATGTCACTCTGAAACAAGATAAGAGACTCGCTTTTCTCTTCTTTATAAAACTGCAACTTTTGAGAGTCAACTTTAACGGATTTCCAAAATTCTACAAAAGGCAGCCATCATGAGCCTCATCAAAAATATGCTACTTTTTTTGCTAGTCGCCTTAGTTTTCTCAGCGACAGACGCCGCCCGGGGGTGCGACAATTACCAAACATGTTGCCCGATGAATTGGGTAGGATTCAATGGGTTCTGCTACCGACATTTCGCGTTCAAGATGTCCTGGAATGATGCTCGTGTTCATTGCCAAAATTTAGGAGGAGATTTGGCCAGTATTCGTTCAGATGAAGAAAGTCATATTCTGGGTGGATATATCGGCGGAGAACCGGTTAGTAGGTCTATTTTATTCCGCTTTAAAAATAAAAGACTGCACACTTAGTAACGCAGCTGTTAAATACGCATATAACTTCAGAAGTAATTGTTTTCACAATAGTCATGATAGTTCAGTATAAAAAGAAGGATGATTTATTTACGCGCATTTTGATATTCCCTTTCGTCCAATTTCGTTTAATATTCACAACACAGCAGCGTTTTAAAAGAAACAAGAAATGTCTTTAAAAAGACAATGCCACGGCTGAAGATCAAGTTTCATAATTTAGCATTGATAAGTGCCTGGTATGCTGGTAATTTGTTTTTTGTGTGTAAAATAATTAACCGGGTGGGATTTATGGGTATTTATTGGTAAATACCACCAAGGATATACTAAGAAATACAAATACAAATTTACTCTTAAAATGTGTGCTAAATATATTTAAATCAGAATCTTACTATAAATAGGGAAATGTTGTCATGAATTGGCCTCAAAATCAATGAAAATGTAGTCGGTTGCATACAACAATCAATTTAGTTGACCTCAGATAACCTTGACAATTTTCCCCGCTGAAAGATGATGACACCCACCAAATTTCATTACCGTCCAACAATCCAACAGCAGACCTCAGATGACCTTGACTATGTTTGGCGCCTAATTGTGATCACATCCACCACGTTTCATGGACATGCTTTTAAAATGCCTTTAAATTGTGGGCGCTTAATTGTGATCACATCAAGCAAAGTTTCACGACAATCTATGACTTTTTTGCGCTTACATCTACCATGTTTCATGACAATCCAAAAGACCACCAATAATGGGAAATGCACCCTTAAACAACAAACCAAACATTAACTCCTATCCTAAATTTTCTGTCAATACTCTAATTTATAACTCCAAGTCCTAGAAAAACTTTATTTCAAACCCGGTTTTTATGTTTCATTGAAATGCATGCCAATCTGGCAACAATAGCAGTATGGCCCCAAATTAAAGATGTTATTAGACATAAATTCCGCCAACATTGGGTATAAATAAAGTTATTAAAAGATAAGAGACCCACATAGCACCCGAATGGGCTATTTTTTAAGTGCAAAGTTAAAAGTTGCAGCTATGATTTGAAGTCAGCGCGAAGATAATTGCGGGGTTGAAGTGCCACAAATTGTATGCTTGCGTAATAACCATTGATGGCTGTAACTTGCAACTTTTAAATTCGGATATTTTTCTTTAAAAGCACTATACTGTGTTGTTAATATTGAACGACATTGGACAAATGGGGTATCACAATGTGCGTAAATAAATCATCCTTCTCCCTATGTTGAAATATTGTGAAAAGAATGATTAGTTCTGAAGCTATATAGACGTATTTATAACAGTTGTGTTACTTTTTGTGCAGACTTTAGTATAATATGCATTGACAAATTCATGCTGTAGAGTATCTTTGACTAACGGGTTATGATATTATAAAGTAGGAAAGCTATCAAAATTGCAACATCACAGTAAACACAAGAACGTTTTTAGAACGTTTTAAACTTGCACCGATCTTGGTGAAAATGGTGCCAAAATCTTCGTTTTGATAAATGATCTTAAATAATGCTAGTCTATATAGCGAAGTCTTCAAGAAGACCTACTGTTTAATTTAAACACAATATTACATCTTTTCTTTCATCATGGACTGCTTTCATAGACTTGGATTGGACCATTGGACTAACCCGTGATCACACAGGGCATGAGCATGCCATGCATGATGAGCATGACCATGGTGCTTCTGAGTATATCTTCACATGGGTGGATGGATCACACTACCACTTCAACAACTTTAAAGCGCCTCAACCAAATAACGTGAACAACATCCAGGACTGTGTCAAGATAGGCTGGTCTGAATCGACCGTATCATGGGACGATACTGGGTGTACCGGGGAATTTTCTTTTCTCTGCAAAATGTAATCTGAAATGACTCTGTGAAAGTGATCATATAAGACAACGGACAAGTGAACATAACTTTAACCCTAGAACTACTGAGCCATATTTTGTAACACTGACTACGAAGGGAGGGGGGTTGTTGCACCCCATAATTTTCAATTATAAACGTCATATAACCTTATACAAACAAGACGTAAGACGAATGGCGATATATTTACAGTTTATGCGTCAAGACCATGCGCGTATTTTTTTTTTGGGGGGGCCTTTGGGGCGCGAGCCAAAACGAAGGGGCAGCGGAAGAAGGGGCGGCGGAAGAAGAAGGGGCGGCAAAAAGAATTAGTAAAGAAAAAAGGGCGGAAAAATTTGAAAAAGTATAAAAACTGTGAAAATGGTACTATACATTGCTTTCCTTGTTTTTGTTTTTTTTTTGCTCTTCAATTTTTCAAACCACCGAAAAAAAATTGGGTCTACCTTTTCGGGCTGTTGAGGAAGGGGCGGCAAAATTTAATTTTCATCAGCCCCCCGGGGTAGGAGCGGCCACGGTACGCCACTGAAGACGTAGGACGAATAGCTAATTTATATGCACAGTTTATACTTCACTGATTCAATCAATGATACACACGCACGCGATGTGTTTAGCCACCACTCGATCAGTGAACTCTGAATAAAACCAGAGATCTCCGGATTAATATAAAAACTGTAAATAAAGCACTAAATCAGGCTTAGTCTTTCACGTGGTATTTTTTGGTACGCCACTGGGCATTACAATCATGTAAAAGTAGGAATTCGAGAAACATTGAGGGCGTAGCTATTTAATCAAAAACGGGAACTTACATTAAAAATAGGCAAGCCAGCAAACACACAAATGTTCTTGAAACGCTTATTCAAAACGTTTTGATAACATTTAAATGTCAGGTTATATAAAGATCATGAATACGTTTTCAAAACGTTATGTACAATATTTTGGGCAAAAATTATTGCAAAATATTTTGTCAACAATAACATTCTGTTAGACTGTTTTGCATCACGGTTTCAGAAATGTTTTTACACTGTAGTCTCTTTAAATAACCCGATATTTAAACCTTTTTGTAAAACTTAAACTGATCTGAGCCAGTAATTTTACAAAATATTATAGCAACTCTTAACTTACTGTAACAACTGTTTCACAAATGTTAGTTATTTAAATGTAAGGCCTATTATATTTTTCAAAGATAGATCCTAGCAGGATCTTCAATTACCAAAGACAAAGTAAACCTTTGCTAAAGGTCCTGCTAGGATTGAAAGCAGGCCCTAAAAACTGTTCAACAGCAGTCGCTTTTTAACTTTAAATGTTTTATACACAGAATGTTGTGAAACATTTTATGCTTGTTCCATATTTGAATATGTGCCTTAAACAAAAGTATATGTGTAATTTTTTCTTCAAACAATAAATAATAAAATATTTTGTAAGTCATCTCAAGTTTCATATACCGGTAGTTGTTCTTTATTAAAGCTCAGCATGACAATGAATTGGCTAATAATTATTGTAATCACCTACCAATTTATAATATAACCAAAAATCACTCCCCCTATGTAATAAAAGTATAATTAATAATGGGGTTCATTCCTCCTTACATTTCCATATCATTTAATTACTTTCTTTCTTCATCTCCCCCACTGTCTCCGGTGACCATTCTGTCTGCGCATAAATGGTTCTGAACAGAACATCACATATATAAACACGACCACGCATGGTTTTTACCCACAACCATATTACTATTACCATTCACCCAACAACCTTACCCACCAACCGCGTACGCCGAAAACCGCGCAACCCGAGCACCGCTGTTAATTTAATTCTGTGGACAGGTTACACAGCAGTGGGCTCCAAAATCCAAGTGTTTCTAGAATGTCTTTAGAATTAATTTTAATGTTAATGTATTACACACACGTTAAGGAAGGAATCCTGGTTCCTTTATGAAATAGCCGAGTGGGAGAGTTTTCAATGATTTAAAAAAAAATTTTTGTTGTAAAACTGAAGCATCAAAAAGAATAATTATGAATATTATAAAACTGTAGGGCCTATATATAGTGATTCGTGATATCCAATCGATACAGTTGATGAGGTTTAGAAGGCAGAGTATTTAATTTTAATTTTAGATACGCCAAAATATTTTAGTGAAAATGAAAAGATGGTGAAAATCTATGTAAAAATTACATTAGACCCCGCCAAAGTACCTACCGTGCTGTGTCGATTTTATGGTAAATCTAATCTTTTATTTTCTGACATAAACTTTTGGGTCTAATGTGGCGGGCTTTTTATATAAATGGTAAAACCCCAGAACAAGGAAAATGGTAGGCTCGCTCTACCCGATATGCCTACCACATGCAGCGAATCCCGGGGGGGGTTCTTCCTGATTGAAGGTATACGTGGATGTGCCACGGTTTTGGGGTACCTTTTCAGCGATTTGGGTATATCGATGGGTGGGTTTTCAGTGGATTTGGGCAAAAATGCCATTAAAGCGCCCAATTATGGCAATTTTGGGTGCTTTTTCTTGAAAATTGGTATACTGATGGGTTGCAAAAAAACAGCAAAAAGTAGGTATAGAGAAAGTCAGCATCCGAAAGTCTGCGTGGCACACCCCGTACAAAATTTTTCGAAGAACCCCCCCCCCGGGCAGCGAATCCAGTGAAGTCAAAATCAATATAATTATGTATTGTGTATGTACTATATAGTCTGGGCCCATCGTATTATCAACAAGTATTGTCAATATATTAGTAGCCATACACATTAATGTTTTAAGCAGGTACAATCTAGTATGTTTTCTGTCTTTGCTTGTCATATATTTAATTCTATACCCCGTATTAAAGGTACACGATGTATTGTTGGTCGAAGCAGTAAAAAAAAGCGATTTCCATTATCTTAATCAATATATTATTGAAAAGTAATACTTTAATGTTTTGCAATAGTTCATTCTACAAATCATAGGCCTATGCTTTGAAAACTTGCTTGATTTATCTGCAGTTAATGAATTATCTACGATTTACAAAAGTGTTGTTGACCTACAAAACTATTGAATTCTTCTACACACTCGCTATGAAATGATCAATGCAATTTTTGCCAAAACTCACTACTACCAATTTTAATTTTATGAAATTATTTTTTCTTTCAGGGAAATTGGGCTAGACGAATTTATGTATGGCGTAGGGTGGTGTGGACAGGTTACCATTACATATTTAGCATTCTATTTTTAGCACTCACATTGACAAGTTACGTAAGTTGTTTACTTGGGCACATGTACGCTATAAACCAGTGATGCAGCATATTAATTAGGCGTATTTGTACGAGAAGTTCTGTCGATCGGACTACATGAAGAATTTTAATTCTTAAAAGTGCTTAAAAGTACTATCTGGGTACAGATTGTACGAAATTAAAAACTGTTTATATACCAGTATTCAACGCTTGACGATCAATGCATGGTCTGCCACTACAAGTGCACATGATTGAGTCGGCTGTCGAAATTCGTAATACTATTTATACTACATTATTTGTAAGCTTACAAATTATCAAATACTTACATAGCAGGAGGAACATTTTTAGTTCGGAGTTCTGTTTGGTGAGCTCTAATTTTGATACAAATATTATTTTACAACGTCTGCCATATATTAACAAACGAAACGTTTCGGCATTCCATCATGACTTCATCAGCTACAAAAATGAGTCGTCAGGGTGCCATATGGGGTTCCTTCATTGGAAATGCATTAGCTATGCCTGTACACTGGTATTATAACCCAGACGATATCAAGCAAGGATATAATGGGTGGTTATCCGGTTATGTAGCACCTAATCAACGACACCCAACTAGTATACTCAGTATATCTGCTGCAGGTAAGTGCATGGTTAAATATTCAAAAATATTTATTTGTTCAAAATATAAATAAACAGTTCAAGATGTAGTTTATTAAGTTAACAAAAATGACTCTGATAGTGATAGTGTTTACTAAGGGACCGTTCACAAACGCTTGTTAGGGGGGCTGGTGCAAAAAAATTCATCGCGAACATTTTTCGCCCCCCCCCCCCCTTTACAGACCTTAAAAATTTCAGGCCCCCCCTTTTTGACATGAAAATTATGGGTCAACCCCATAGAAAAGCATATAAACTCAATTTTCCCAGGACAATTTGTGGTCATTTTTTTCAGGGTCCCCTTAGGAGGGTCAAAACTTTTCAGGGCCCTACTTTTTGCATCAGGCCCCCCTAACAAGTGTTTGTGAACGGTCCCTAAATAGGGACTGATAGTAATAAATCAGACAGGTGTTTCACACACAGCTACAAGCTGTTATGTAGTCATATCCATAATTTGTATAGTAAATTTGTAATAATAAATATACTTGCCTAGCTATAGTAACTAAGGACTACTGGAGTTTAAATTTTACAATAATGCTAATCAATCTTATTTAGACCTATTATAAAAGTAAAATTTGAACTAAATTTTAAGTTGAATATTTAGACCCTATCCTATGCCTACATTTATGCGACATGCAGAGGTCTTCTTTTCTATCTATTTATTTATTTATTTATTTATTTATTTATTTATTTATTTATTTATTTATTTATTTATTTATTTATTTATTTATTTATTTATTTATTTATTTATTTATTTATTCATTCATTCATTCATTCATTCATTCATTCATTCAAAACTTGACTGGCTTACTTGTAGGCCTACTTACTTACACCCAATTCCAGAAAAACACATTAACCTGTTTTGCCAAATGAGACTTGTACAAAGAATAATTTCAAGTTATGCATTCTAATTTTTGGAAAACACAATTTCTAATCTGCTTCATAACCAATTATCAAAACTAACATATTTTATTAAAATTATGAGCTAACTTTTAGCTTTTACTAAATATTTTAAATGCTTAGACTTGTGCCAAGCCTTAGAATTTTGTGACTAAAATTGTATCAAAACCATGCAAAATTACATGTTTAAATGGTCCATTTTCCCTCAAATTGCTAAAATACTAAAATGTGACTTTTTTATTGGCAGTTAGAACTTACTATTAAAAGGATTAGGATTTAGCTATGTTTCATTTGGCAAAACAAGATAGTATTTTTTAAATTCTAAAATATAGTTCTGTATTTTTCGGGAATGATGGGGAGTACTTTATATTTATTTATTCTTTTTACACACAGGTAGTGCTGGAAGAAGTACATTCAAAGGTCAATCTGAGAAACCAGTGATTGGATCGGTGATATTACATGATAAACTCAAATACTGGCAAAGTAATGACAGGACAGTGCATTACCATCAAGGTAAGACGTGACAAAAACTTGTTTGGCATAATCTAACCGACACACACACAAAAAAAAAAGAAAAACCCCCCAAAAAAAAACACCAAACAAAAACAAAAAACAGAAAAACAACAAACAAACAAAAAACAAAAAAACAAAAACAAACAAACAAACAAACAAACCAACAAACAAAACAAGAAAAACAACAACAAAAAAACAGAAAAAAAAAAGAAAAGAAAAAAAATAAAGGACAAGAAAAACAAAACAAAAAACCCCAACAAACAAAAAAGAAACAGCTAATTTGATTTTTTTTGTTTTGTTTATAAGAGGATTTTTTTTCGAAATGGACTATGAAAAGTCCATATTGTTTCATAAAAATTAAAAAAAAAAAAAAAGGACAGACTTGTAATCAGGCTAAAAAGTTAGCCCATTGAGAAATGCATACTTGTTGTGAGTATGTGGTGAGTAGACTTGAACAAATCTTGATTTTACACACCACCAAATCGGGTTCGAATCAAACTCCAAACTCAGTGTTTTATTCTGAGAACCACACCAGGTTGATTTAATAGAATAAAATGGGGGTGGGGTGGGGAGGGGGTTGTAAGGTTGATGGTTAAAAGAAGTTGATGATTAGCATGGTATACAGATAATATAATAACATTATCACTTATGAATAGCTTTATTTTGATACCAAATTTCATTTGTAGTTCCCATCAGCATTGACAAAATCATCAATATGAACATGTCGTTCAATGAGGATTTTTGCATGTATAGTGGTGTGCAACAAGAAAAACAAATCAAATAAGAATGGCGACATTGCGAAGTGGCGGTTTTATCAAATAATAAGAGTTGAAACTTGAAAGTGAACAGTGTCATGTGCTTGAAAGGCTAGGTCTATATATTTAACTATAAGGCCTGATTCAATTCCATGTTTTCGTCGAAGTCAAGTTATAATGGATTTATAGTGAATTCAATTTTGATGAAGTGAGTACACAAAAATTTGTTTAAGCTTACTTACACAGTACACATATCGCTCATTCTACAAAATCCGGTGCCAATAGCCTTTTTTCCGTTCTTTGGTCCACAAACACTTTGTCGAGCATTTAGGGCATCAAATATGTTGTTTTTCTGGTAGAACTCAACGAGATCTACACGGACATATAAAGTTTTCCATACTTTAAATGCTTTCTTCAGCCTGATTAACCCTTGCAAAGGCTCCAAAATCGCTAAAAATGCGTTTCCACTGCTCAAGTGTCACATCTAACCCTGAATATTTTCTTTGAATAAATGCGATTTCTTTACATATTTTTTGTTTTTTAATTAGATAACGCACCATCATATTGTTTATCAACATTATTTTTAGTGATTAAAACGTCTTTGTGTAATTCTAAAATAAATTGCACTTTCCACCAAAACGCTGTGAGCTACGTTACCCCTTTTGAACACACGTTATTGGAAAGAAGTAAAACAGAGGTATCAATGTAATTTGCGGTTTTTGAAAGGAAACACTCATAGGTTTTAAAATCACAGTAAAAATCGTGATGCTGTAGCATTTTTGGCATAGAAATGTTGTAAACATTGAAATTTCGACCGACCATGTTAAGATTGGTGAGCTACGTTACCAGGATTCTATAGTATGCACTTGTATTAGATGTACTTCCTAATAATATGTGAAAGCTACCAGTGGTCGAACCCCATTTATATTAGAATTAACCGACATAACGTTCTAACGTTCGCAAATCACATTAAAAACATTAAAAACCAGTGAACTACGTTACTGTGAGCTACGTTACACCCTCATTTACGCATCTTCAAAACTTCTATGAAATGGTGAAATCTGTTTTATATTTCACTCAAGTGATCTTTAGATTGCTTTTTATGACCTTGGATTGGACGGTAAAACCAGCCCATTTTGTAGTCGGTAACGTAGCTCACATTACATTGAGTTTTAGTGTTAAAAAACATCATGACTTCCTGAAAGAAAAATATGCAAGTGGTGTTGGCAATTTTTTACATCTGAAAGTAGTGATACATTTACTCTTAATAAACAAAAAAGCAGGTATTTTTGAACAACTTTTATTTTCAATTTTTATAGTGGATTGGCACCGGATTTTGTAGAATTAGCGATATACGTGCATGCATGTTGAACCACACTCAGTTTCAGAGAAGAACGGTAGTCCCTTACTCAGATTGACGCAAGCGCCCTGTTAATGAGCGACATTTTGACGCTTAATCGGCCAATAAAAATAAACTAAAAATAATAAAATGTAGACATTTATATAGCGCTTTATGCCGTAAACAGCCTCTAAGCGCTTTACATTTATTCCACCGTCATTAGAATATGTCGGAACCACGTTTGCAGCCTACAAGTGGCGCAGGGTCCATCAGTACAACGACTGTGACTACCCCTAACAGCTTCCCATTGCACCTGGGTGGGGTGAGGCAAAGCGCCTTGCCCAAGGGCGCAACACGGTGGTGGGACGGGGAATCGAACCCACGCACGTCGAGCAAGCTCTCGGATTATGAGTCCAAGGCCGTAACCACTGAGCCACCGTGCCCTCACCAATCAGATTACCGCGTATGTTGTTATGATTGTCAGACGATTGAATCACCGATCAGAAACACACGTCCGTGTTTACGCTGTGCACGCTCTCAAAATGTAAACAAGTGCCGTTCTTCTTTGACCGAAACTGCATGTAGCTGAGCGCATGCATGTCATTGCCATATCTGTAATCGCCACAGGGTAGCAACAACATATACAAGATTATGAGCCTTTTTAAAATGAAATTTTATGCATACCGAATTTTATCGGCTAAATACGCATGCCGTTTGAAATGACGCGTCAATTATTTGTAATTTGTGACGCATCGTGAGATGGCGAACACATCCAACGAACCATTGATTAGCAAAAAGCCTGCATTTAATTAAAAAAAAATATAATTTAACTTTTCCCAGATGTTCATTTAATTTTTGTGCATTTTAGCATTCTATTCAGTAGGCAAATGTCCCAATACTACAATGTACTACAGTAGGCTACACACATAACCTATG
The DNA here is from genome assembly GCF_039555335.1 of Amphiura filiformis. NCBI lineage: Eukaryota > Metazoa > Echinodermata > Ophiuroidea > Amphilepidida > Amphiuridae > Amphiura > Amphiura filiformis. The sequence goes on along the minus strand of NC_092641.1, from coordinate 58,353,435 downwards.
ATTCTGCATGGCCATCTAGATGCTTGTTATGTAACACCTTTTGTAATTTACACCCTTAATCCAAGGTTATGAATATGAAATGAGGGCTAGCTGTTTACATTGTCTGTTTGCATTGCAATGGACCTGTGATTTTGCAAAATGGATCTTGTTATTGCATGCTAAAAATATCCCATGTTGTCTAAATGGAAGAATGTTTTATAAATGGGGGGGGGGGGGGGGGGCCCTAAAATTACACCCACAATCATACCCACAATCATACCCCTAATCTAACCATCGCAATAACCCTCAATCCTATATGTACTTCTAACGATAGCCGTCCCTAAATCTAAACCCTAACCTAATTTTGAAGTCGACGCCCGACGTCGCGAAATGACAAAAGCGTACGTCTAGAATAACGTCGAAAGCGAGACGACAGAGACGCGTCCAGAAAAAATCACGAAACGCGTATAACTCCCATCGTTCCGCTTCCGCGCCGCCGTGCGCGCGTCGGTAGATGACGACGTCGTCGTCGTCGACAAACTCTAACTCTATGTCCGAACCCCAACACAAATATTATACAGCACCCATGCATAGCATGTGTGCACTGATGCTGGTATAATATTATACAGCAATACAGCATATACTGTGATGCAGTGCACTGATCCATGGTATAATATTATACAGCACCCATGCATATAACATGTGTGCACTGATTCCTATTTTTTTTTATTTTTTTTTTTTTAACTTTTAACTTAAAAAATGAACTTTTTCTGGTCCACTTCGAGAAAAAATCATGTTTTATGTGTTTGTTTATTACTAATTGATTGTTAGGCCCTAATTGATGAACAATTTATAATATTGTTTCCATTTATCATCTAGGTATGGCACCCGGGGATAACACACTCAATTCACGTCTCGCCGCCCAAACCGCCAGACTCCTGTCAGAAGCCGATCCCTCGAAATCCGAAGATGATCTCGTTACTGATGTCATGACACGCTATGTAGAATTTATGACCACTCCTGGATCACACAATGATACATATGCCGAATCGGCAGACAGAGAATTCTTCAGGTATGGAACTTTTCAAACCTAACCGTGGCATGTGTTGAGAGTTTTCGTATTCCCTTTTTTTGCAATCATGATGCAGTCATGTCTACAGTAGAATTCATCTCGACCTTTGCAGGACTTAAACCCCATTAAAAGCTATTAAACCAAGATAACACTCATTGAAACAGCTCAACTGATTAAATCGGATCTTCTCTGGTTGTGCACAAGTGTCTGTTTTACATGTGCGATATCGCAATAAAGCTGGTATTATAGCTTCAGTTGGGTAACCGATTATAAAGGAAACGAAAGGAAACAATGGTATGTGTACCTTTGTTCACGAAATGAGACAATGGCGTGCTTTTTGTAAACCAGCATTCTTGAAAATTAGCAACATAATGATTGTTGACTTAACACGGTTTGGAAATAATTTCTTCATATTTTTGGTGTTATCTGTCGTTTACATATCCTTCCTAAAACACAAAAGTGCGACCCTCTCCAAACACCTAAATTAGCTAAAAATTTAGGACATGTTACAAAACTATATTTTCTAGAATTTCATAGAATAAATTAAATGTAGCTTGTACCGTTTTTTTGTGGCATTCTTCAGAAGTGAGCGGTCCGATACCAATATTTTCGGTCAAATCTCCATTCAATTAACACGGGGAGTTGGCTAGCTATGCCTTGCCCTCACTCATATTTTACAAATGTGCGACCATTTCTGAACATCTAACCTAGCTGTAATTTTAGGTCATGTTAGAGAAATATATTTGCTAGAAGTTTGGAGAATAAATTAAATATTGGCTGTTATTTTTCACACAGTGATGTTAACTATAGGCAAGTGTCCATTCTTCCAACATACATCATTTGTAGAGGTCACGCGTCAATGGTGAGAGCACTGTGTATTGTGTATAGGAAAACGGACAGTAACTGCAGTATGTAATTTCCAGTACGACCAGTACCTGTAAAAACTTGTAAACACTTCAATTAGTTAATTCGACATGCCATATGAAAAACGGCTTTTCCAAAACTCACTCTGCCCACAACCCGAAGTGTCCATTTTGTCCAATTGCGTTAACCATTTATACGGCAATTTATATTGCTATATGCCATAACTGTAATTCAAATATATAAACATACGGGTGTTTATTCATTGTCCTGCCCGAGTAAATGAGTTAGGCTACATCTGATGAGCATAGTGGCTTTCCGGGGGTGGGGGGTGGGGCTTCGTTCCCACCGCTTGTCCAATGAGCTCAAATGATCTGAGTTGACCGAATACATCGGTATTTGCATCCTTAATTTGCATGGCCCTCCTGGTGGCGGACCGGCTGCACCCTGGATTGCGAAAGTCAAGTTACGTCACTTGGCTGAGCGACTTTATTTCTCACTCTCCAATCGTTATTTATGTGAAGGAGGAGAGTCAAAACGTTTTTTAACGTGCACGATACTTTTAAAACAAAGAAACACCTGAATACGTATTAATATCCTCTTGTTCTCAGGGATTGGCAACTTGCAGGATCACCGAAATCACCAAAAGACATCATGGAGTTCGTGGAGAAGAGAATTAAACGTTTAAATTCCAATAAACTTGATCATAACATTGACTGTATAGGCGCACTTGTTACGTCGACCCCTGTCATTCTACATTATGCGGGACATACGGAAGATGTTGCAGCTAAGGTAAGAGCGAACAGTTTCGCAATCCCCTAATTCGCTCGTAAATATCAAGTTCATAGACCTACTATGATCATTATACTGGATACGTGGCTTCCGAAACCACTATATATCCGAGAACCGCACCCCAGGACCGCACCGCCATATCCCTATGTAAAGTATAAGATTAAGAAAGTAAAATAGATATTTTCAAGAGTGTGATCATTAGTTTGAAAGGCTCGATCAAAAAGGACTGTGTCCACCTTTTCCTGGCAAAAATAGTATAATCTTCCATGAAGTACCGTAATCGGTCCCTAAAGACGATTTGAGAAATTGAATCATCTATAGTGGGAATTCCAATTGAATGAACGCAGCTTTCAATAGCGTGCCGATTTTTTGCGTACACTGCGCGATGTACGCCAGCGTGTGCAACTGTCGTGAGTAACGCGGAAGTGAATCCAACCCAAAGATGTTTTACTTTAGTAAAACCTAGCTGCGCTGATGCGTATACTAATGCATGGCAGTGAACATAACCGTCCCGGTTGAAATCCAGAAATGACGTCATTTGGTCTGGTGTTGCCACTTCCGGGTAACGCGGGAGAAGAACACGCCTTTTGCAAACAAAATGGCCGACAAGTCCCGGCCCCTTTCCAGCGAAAATACAGCCTATTTAGCCAATGTGAACATGGGGTAATCACCAGAAATATTTTCCTATCATATTGGACTAACACGTCAGCTACAGGGTGAGTCAAAAAAAGTGCAATAGAGAAAAGAATCCATTTTTATTAACGAACCGAGTTGAACCTTTTAGGTTTTAAAACATTTGATAGTTAACATATCCATTTGTGATCTTGTGTGAAAAAATCAAGGAATTAGCATTTACCGTTTTGTTTTTATGACACATTTTATAGCGATACCCAATTTTAATGTTTGTCCAAGAGACACCTAAAATTTGAATGTCAGTCCACTCTGTGTAAGGTAGATTTGGAACCACTGCCATTTTCTTAACCTCATTGGCATTAAAATGAAACGGAGCACCAAAGGTTTAATGCCCTTGGTCTTGTTTGAGGAGAAGAAACATTATTTGTTGTTATTTTCATTTTCCCTTTATTTTAATGATGTTTATTCTCTATCAAAACCATATAAATTTGTAGGCGGGTTTTTCAAATGTCAAAATGAAATGAAGTGGAGTGAAGTTCAAAATATCCAGTAAGTTGGACATATTGGGATTTAAAAAACTGGAGTTGGAGTCGAGTGGGGCATGAAGGACTTATGTAATGTTAGAAAGTTTCTTTGAACAGTAAAAAAGAAATAAAAATAACGCAAAAATCAACCTTATTTAAGGTGGTATTGGATGCATTTTCTAGAAATAAGGAAATGCTTTGAGCATGTTTTAAACAGATTAATTGAGTAGGGTAAAGTACACTGATCAATATGCCTTTTGTTTGAAGCAAATCGGACATACGGTTTCTATACTACATCAAATTATATTTTCTTTGTATCTTATTGTTTTTATCAATAATCAATATAGTTAATGAGCTAAAAGGACTGTAAAGGCTCATTAATATGTAATTTTTGCCAATATTTTGCTAAAAATCAATGCATAAATGTTCATGGTACTTTTATTTTGCATACTTTTGCCCTGAAACTAACTTGGTCAAAGTGTTTCTAATATGTTCTAATGTATTATATAGTGAAGCCGCCCCCTCATTTGCATATTTGCATAATTAATGAGCTAATTTGCATAAATGCTAATTAATTATGCAAATTAGGGCGGCTAGCTCATTAATTATGCATAAATTATCTGGAAGTCATTAGGAACACTTTGACCAAGTTTGAAACCAATATTCTGTTAAATAAAAATGTTATGAACATTTATGCATTGGATTTTAGCAAAATATTGGCAAAAATTACATATTAATGAGCACTTTCAAGTCATATTAGCTCATTAACTGTATTGATTATTGATAAAAACAATACAATACAAAGACATTTAAAATGTATGTATTATGAAAACCGTATGTCCGATTAGCTTCAAACAAAAGGCATATGGATCAGTGTTCTCTGCCCTACTCAATTAATATGTTTAAAACATAAATAGAGCACTTCCAAAATGGGTCCAGAACCACCTTAAGTTAAAGTCAGATTCAGAGCTAGTGCATTTATCGTGCATTGTGTGCTCCCATTCAAAATACACGGTACTTCATGGACAAATAATGAAATTTGGTATCGCAGCAAAATGACTCATAAAAATTAAACGGTAAAAGCGAGTCACTTCATTTTTTCACAGAAGATGGCTATTGAGTGTGGCATTTATAGGAATTTTCAATAATGGGAAAGTTCAACTTGGTTCTAACATAAATATCGATTCTTTGCTCTATTGCACTTTTTTTGACTCACCCTGTATATGGTATTTCACGATATAACAGTAATAAAAAGAAAACTGCAAAACGTTCGTTCGTCGGATGTTTGACGAAGTGACCAGCAGTAATGACGTCACTATGTAAACAACATATAGAGGTATTAATGATTAATTAGGTAATACCAAATTATGGAGGCATCCAAAAGTATGCTAATTAGAACAGGTTAGAAGGCGCGACGAATCAGAATACGATCCTGTCCAATTCTATGCAAATTAGTTGAAGGAGGTTACGTGAACATGTACACTAATGCGACTCTTGTGTATACCGACCTCTGTGATCCAACCACACCAACCCACTCGTGATTGGGTAGCATTGTATCCAAGTTCGTGCGTTCACGTTGTAGTTTGCGGTTTGATCGAGTGCAGCTGTAAGCTATACGTTCATTCAATTGGAATTCCTGCTATTATTGTGCTATTCCAGTTGAAATTCATACAAACCCTATGGAAGACATGACCTGTATGATCTCCCACACAAAGGGTGCAGATTTCAAGTGGAGTCACCCATTCAGGTGACCCCATTTGAAATTGAGTGTGATCGGAAATTGGGTAACATTTGGTGAAAAAATTGGATTTATTCAAATTTCCATAAAAAATGGTTTTAATTTGGTGGAAAGGTTTATATTTTAATAATCTAAAAGAAAAAAGAAAAATTTGTCGCAAATGTTGTGTTTTCCGTGCCGCTAAAGTTGCGTGCATTATTTGTAGTGTGAGGGACGGACACTATGTTGCATTATTATGAAAATACTTCTCTTAGAAAGAGATTATATGCTATTGTCAATTTTGTTTACAGATTATTAGTACAACCCTTGCTACAGGAAATATCAATGAGATTTTTAATTGGATGTCTTCCAGAAGATAGGAGGGGTCATGGAAGGTGAACCCTAAAATTTTGTCCGTCCCTCACGGATAAAAATCCAAAAAAGTTTTTTCTCTGAGAAACATTTCAAGGAATTAAATTAGCATATACCCTATCTATCAATATTAGTGCTCACCTTACAAGAGATAAAAACTGAAATTCCCAATCTTTAAATCTAAGAGTTATTAGTCCTTAATTAATGTGAGGGACGGACATGTCCGTCCCTCACACTAACTTATTTTGGATCTACAGGTACCAATGTATGTTGAGTGAAAATATTTTTGTTTACATATCAATAGTGCAACCCCTGCCACATGAAATATCAATGAGATTTTTAATTAGATGTCTTTCAGAAGAGAGTTGGAGGTCATGGAAGGTGAATGCTAGAAATTTTGTCCGTCCCTCACGGATAAAAATCCAAAAAGTTGTTTCTCTGAGAAATATTCTAAGGAATTAAAATAGCATACACCCTATCTATCAATATTAGTGCTCATCTTACTAGAGATAGAGAAACTAAAATTACCAATCTTTAAATCTAAGAGTTATTAGTCCTTAATTAATAAAGGGACCAACATGTCCGTCCCTCACACCAACTTATTTTGGATGTACAGGTACCAATGTATGTTGAGTGAAAATATTTGGCCACTAAATATTAAACCCAAATCTTCTACCAAGTCAGAGAGTCTGTCTAAAACAAATTCAGGCCAATCCCAGAAGGTCATGCTCCCAAATATTTGGAATTGAAGGTCCTGTTGCTAAAAAAGAGGGTCTGTCCGTCCCTCACACCAACTTATTAAAATTAATATTATTGTAAATTACTGCTTCTTTATCAGTAACACTACAATTGGGTATTGAAAACAAACAGCATGAAGTAAAACTTATGTGTAATTTGAAATTAAAGTGAAATACACACTGAATAAGCTATTTAGGCCATCATATGTCCGTCCCTCACAGACAAGCTGTCCGTCCCTCACACAAGTATTTAGGGGGTATAATCATATGATATTTCCACTTAACTTGAATTATTTTGACAACTGCATTTCATTTAGATGTCAAGGATAGCTTTAGTGGTGGATTTGGAGAAATCTTGCCAAATTTGAAATTTTGTAACATTTTGTCCGTCCCTCACATAGAAAATGTCCGTCCCTCACATAAACTTTGGACCCACTTCATAGATGCCTTGAAAACAAACTGAGTCAAATTTCTTAATTTTTGGAGAGATGGAACATTACTCTTTCATGAAAAGTATATATTGATTAAACATGTGTATAAGTTTCAATAGAAAACTTGAAGATGTAACTAATGGTAGTGATTGCTTATTCTATTGATTTCCGTCCCTCACACGTGAAAATTTTGTATAGTGAAATAATTGATGCACATGTGGCAACATTTTCATGCATGAAATAACTATTGGTTGAAGGGTTATATATTTACCTAACTTAAAGGAATAAATTTTAACAAGGGTTAATTAAACACAGCAATTAATCTATTGATGTCCGTCCCTCACGTGAGGGACGGATTCCGATCACACTCAATTCACACTCCCTGTGTAAGGGGTGTATGCATTTCAACTGGAAAAGCTCGTTGTATTTGGGCTGTGCTACCCATGGACGAAAGAGATAACAAACTCCAAACAGTCAAAGTCTCAGCATCACCCGATAATGAGGGCCGATTGTTCCATGAAATGCGACAGGCCGCAGGCGAAACTGCTACGCACGTACCGCTCTATCGCGTATACGCAAATGCACGCAACGCTGGCGTGATTGTTAGACACGGCACAATCGGCCCTCATGAATATGCGAAAATTCACAGCATACAATGCACGGGCACTTTGACTGTTGATAAATAGTCTGTATGCAATTTTCCACCCTGCAGATGTGGCAGTGACGTCAAAGCGTTGACGCAGCTGTTTCTCGCGCGTGAATCTATGTGGCGTGTTTAAGCGCGTGCGTGTGTACGCCCGCGCTTTGAGCGACCCGACCACTAGCAATTTATAGCTGCGCCCAATGAAATGCGCACTGACATCACTGCCACATCACGGTGGAAAATACTTTGGTATAGTCTGTCCACATAGAAGTACAAAGTAAATAGACCTCGGAAACTGAAGGTATGAGAATAATTATTCCAGTGCAATGCTTCTTTGACGCGCCAACTGCTGCGCGATTTGTGCACTACACTCTTTACGCGTCGCGTCGCGCTCGCGTGTGACGCAAAGTATTGACCCCGATGCCACAGATTTGGTTTGTACTTCTAAGTGGACAGACTGTAGTCTGTGGTGCTACCTCTTGTTCTACTATTTAGTCTCGGAGCCGGGTTTACTTTTTCCAGGGGACTGGGCTAGCCTCCCCAGCCTCATGGCTGTCGCACAAAGATGGCGCATGGTGTTCATTGGTGTTTAGGTTGAAAGATCATAACAGTAAGACTTTCCGTCGTATATGCTTAATATCCTTAATTGTCTTTGATATAATGTAAACTGGGCAATTTGTTTGGATTTTCTTTTTTGTCCACGCGTTCATTTCGTACGTCCAATCTTCAATACCCTGAATACTAGTATACGGACTCAATAATTTACGGGTCGCCTTGGATCTCGGGTACCATCCCAGCTCTTATTTGACTATTGACTCTGCCAGTCTCTGACCGCATTCTTCCTCTAAAATTCAGTATAATTTGATTTCAGAATGCTGTACGAATTGTTCGTGCTACACACTGCTCTAAAAGCCTCGACCCTTACGTCGAATTATATGCACGCAGTCTGCACGCTGTAGTTAATGGTGCCAAGTTGAAGGATGTGGCAGAGAGTGCTCTGAGCTCTAATCTTCTTGGTGGAGCGTCTATTCTCAAGCGAGCCGAGAAATTTGCTAAAGAGGCTGCAGGGTAAGGAGAATAATATCTGACAGGACGTTGCTGTGTCTAAGTATAATAAATCACTGTCCTTTGCTGTTTTTATCTCGTTCTTTCTTTTTTTCGACGCTCTCCTCATGGCATCGCATGATGTGCTTGTGTAAAATTGAGAGATACATTATAATTAAAGATGTAACTAATTTGAATGCTGTTAAAGGTAGTAATAGCTTATAAACGAATTTCATAGAAATTATTACAAAACCTTTTTTTAATAAACGCTTAATACGGTGAAACAAGGATCAGCTCAGAATTGTTACAAAATTAATTGAGTTTTATTATCCATCTTTATGTTCATGTTTATAACATATAAAAGAGTGAGGAATACCATTATTACGGAGAATTAAGGATAACCTCATACGTAAAACGTCTGATGATGTTACATGCACAATATACAAGTTGCTAACAAAAAACAAGCAAAAACAACGCGCTACAAACATAATTTATTAACACACAGCAAGTAACGTTATTCAGCTTAGTTTAAGTTTTTCCAGTATGTAAAATTTAGCCAAAACGCAACTAGTCCGCAGGACAGTCTGCTTCTAAAAGTAGCCTGTCCGTCCTGAAAGTAACCTGTCCATACATTTCACGTGTAACTTTGCTTTTGATGTAAATTATATCATGCGCTGTCTTGGTGTCTAGTCAAAGGTTGGAAAAATTGCAAAATCGTCCAGTTGACCCGCTATACCAAAATGACTTAACCGGGACGTGTGCGCCGAAGCGTGCGAAAATATGTAATTTTAATGCTGAAATGGGCCGTAATAAGGGTAATTGTGGCCTAAAAGGGCAAACGGAAGATAAACGTCACACATTTGGTCAACTTTGTCCTGGTATTCTGGCGGTCGGTACGCCACTTCTATAGAGGTTATCCACTTTACTCATGTGTGACTTCTAACAAAAGGCGCTGATTCCCGTAGTATTCCTTATTCAAACCAATTCAATGCATGACCTCGAAGTTACCTGCATGACTCTTGGCGGGCTATTTTGAAACAGTCATGGTAGCACATGCAGGTACTTCTTTTGAAAGTCCTAAACAAGGTATAGCAGTCGTTGATGGGATATGTAGCTTATAGAACACGGATAACCTCTATTGTGGGAATTCCAATTGAATGAACGCAGTTTTCAATACCGTGACGAATTTTTGCGTACACTGCGCGATGTACGCCAGCGTGTGCAACTGTGCGTGAGTAACGCGGAAGTGAATCCAACCATACCAACCCACTCGTGATTGGTTAGCATTGTATCCAAGTTCGTGCGTTCACGTTGTAGTTTCAAATACGCGATATACGATCGCGGTTGGATCGAGTGCAGCTGTTGAAAGCTACGTTCATTCAATTGGAATTCCTACTATAGTTAGGCCTATAGCTATAATAGTGACATAGTGGCAACATTTCAGGGCGTACGTTGGACCGGCTGGTTAGGAAAATTGCACGTCCTAAGACAAAGTAGCCCGTCTCAGACGGGCAGACGGGCTCTATTTTACACACTGCAATTTCATGTTTTGACCATAAACAGATTTACCAATCACAATCAATGAAAATAATGTTGGCATTACGTTTCACTACCTGGAGAGAATTGATCAAAAATTGAATTCCCTCCTGAGGTTCGTATATCTGTCAATGAGTTGACCAGATCACAAGGATGTCATTAGAGCTACGGGCAGTATGTGTCAATAAGTTACATAATATGACCTTGTGTGGTTATTTGGTTCCCAGGAAGTGAGTTTTGCCTGAGATAATTTGTGGTTAAATGTTGATCCCTCACTACAAGAGTTATTACCGTCGATTTGGTTGAAAAAGTAGGTGAGACATGATCAAATCTCTCCAGATAACAAAACATGGCACTTTTTTAACGTCCCAACGTTGATTGATGGGGGTACGGTGGGGTGGGGTGGTGGTTGTGCTGTGGCATAAAAGGTGGAGTTCGAGTGTCTATTTGAACACACGGCAGACTGTTAATCGGATACGGGGTCATGATCAGATGATACGCAAGTGAGCAACTATTTTTTTCCTTGATTGTAATTTGTGTCTCCACAGATACACAGCTGGATCAGAGGACCGTCTCCGTGTATACCAAGACGCCATATCAACCTTCGGTATGGCGTGTTATATTGATGGCTCGCTGCCGTCCATGTTCTTCTTAGCCAGAGAATTCCACGATGATTTTGAAGGAGGTGTGCTGACCAACGCTAACTGTGGAGGTGAGTTTGATACTCCTCCGTAAGACGTGGTATTTCCATGGATTTGATAATATCCTTTGGTCTATTTGCAGTGGCAAAATGACTGAAATTAATGTGGGGCATTGTTTCCAGCCTAATCCCCTAGCATCCTAAACTTCAATAGTTTACCTTAACATTGATCACAATAATTTATATTGAATGGTGATTTCCGTATTATACCAGTCCTCGTATGACTTAGCTCGATCTTTAACTATAAATATAATAAGGGATGAAATCAAAACTCGACCGCCGGTTGAACCGTGTTCCATTGTTCAGAACAATAGCAACCGGCTCCAACCGGACGGAACCGCCCGGTCAACCGCCGGTCGAGTTTTTATTTCATCCTTAAGAGAGCAGTGTACATTTTAATCCATAGCACAAGTTGACCTCAAATTAAACAAATACATCAAGTGTATGAACTTTGACACCTAACACACGAATGTTTGTATATTGCATGCACCCACGAGTAAATTTGGAATTGAGCTGTCTTAACCAAATCTAAACACCATGCCATGGAATTCACCATATCACGTCCAAGCTCACATTGGGCGCCCCATTCCTTTTTTAAATTAATTTTTTATTATTATTCAATGTACATTGATTCCACGAAATTGTCACATAATCATGATAATTATAATTATGATACATTCATTAATCCACCCCCACAAAAATGTTTACGCAAATAGCGATTGTATAACAGACTCGCTCTTTTTGTTTAGCATGTTTAGTGGAGACCTAAATAATTTACTTTATTTATATATTTATTTACTCATTTATTTATTTCAGGTGAAAATGCTCATCGTGGTGCAATCTTGGGGTCCTTATTAGGAGCAGAGTCAGGGAGGGCCGGACGCCAAATACCTCAAAGATTTATTGATGGACTACACAGCTCAAAAGAAGATATCCTGGCTGTATTAGACAATTGGAATTCAAACATTTGATGTGTACTACTATTGATAAATCAACTCCACATGTGATGTGATCAAGCAAAATCAGTCGGAAGTCGGAAATATTGATTTTGAGATATAGCTAAACAAAGGAAGTACTTCGTTTTGTTTCCTATTGTTTTGGAAACTCTTTAACTGCACACATCTTTTGCACTGGTTCTCCAAATTCAATGGGGTTTTCTACAAAATGTAGCTTTGCAAATGCCCTTTACAATCCTATAAGAAACTGAAAATTTAATAATTATGTCCGACTTCGGACTGATTTTGCTTGATCACACCATATATTTTCTCCTTATGGTAATATTTACAATTTCCACTTTCACTCCAATGTAAAATATGATCTCTTTGGAGAGACTGAACTACGATACTTATAAAGAATTTAAAAAAAGTTATTCTGCTTTAATGCATATGCATACAATTATCATTTTTTCTTTCATTAAAATTCATCGATTGAAATGCTATGTTTCACAACAAGTCGGCAAAATTTTCAAAATAATAAGACAGTGTATGACAGAGTGGTGTATATGTCCCGGGTATATGTACAAGATTCTAAATATAAATTTGCTTGTATACGTTTGTATAATTTCTATTTGAAGAGCTTGCAAGTCCACAACCACATGTTTCTCATTTACTTGTGTGATACAATCACAATTACTTTTACAAGTTTGACATTAGCAATAATGAGTTGTACCATCAACAAGCCATTATTTACCACAACAATGCTGCTTAACAATATGCAGACTATTGTTCTCATCTGAGCATCCATCCATTTGTAATGGTGCATCCAACAGAAATTACTATACCTATAGCATCACAACCCATTGCAATATCGCATAGGTAAATCAGAAACATGTGCTTGTGGACTTAACATGGTTTGGAACCAAGCTCTTCATTCGTAAAAATCCATACGTAATATGTGAGAAAAATCTTATTCTCCTTGCTTTCCATACAAATTACCGTCTTCAATATTAAATGATCTCATCGTGTTTATGATATCCGGCACCATGATGCCTTACTCCAGTCAAACATGTCACCTGAAAAAAGGTTAATGAATGGTGAAGTGAATTAGTTTAATGGAAATAATTTGCTTTATAAATTTATATTAAAATTTACATCTATTATGTCAACAGGTATATGTAATACCATGGCTCAAGTAAAACTGTCTGTGTGTATGTGTGGGGGTGGGGTGGTGGGGGGATGGGGATGCAGTGGCGGTGGAAGCATTAAAGGCCCATTCAGTGATTTGCTCATCCGGACGATCGTCAAAATCATCAAAATTTGGTACCTTTGTCATTGTCATAGATGTGCTAATAAACATAGCCTGCTAGTGGTTCAGCCGAAAGCCGTGTATGTAAGACAAAATCAGAAATTTCCAATCCATAAAAAGGTCTGACTTTATTGTAGTTCATGATTGAGAGGGGATTCCCATCATTCATGAAATATCTTTAAATGTAAACATAAACGATCAAATTAAATTACTACGGGTACATCACATAAGCATCATGTTAAGTAGAAAACAACCATACTTTTTATGATCGATTGGATGACCCACGTTTGACCACGTCAGCACTCCTGGCAATATAATAGACCAATGATTGACATACCTTGTTCTTGTTCGTCGTCGTCATCAACCGGTGGTGGAAACTCGATTGAGATACCAGAAGGAATGCTACCACTGGTCCTTGACGACGAGTCATCGGTATCTTCTAATCCGTCAGCAGGAGATCTCCGTCGTTTCCTGTCTGATCTACTACGCCGCGAATCAGATGCATCACGAACTACGAAAAGAAAGGATATTTCAAAGGTTAATTTTCACCGAAACTCCTGATTCCAATGTGCTAGCATGACTCGCCAACATTAAACTATAACCATGATAACATAACAGTCAATATATCAGATATGGCTTTATACCACTAGCTGAATATATCGAAGGCTTAGAGCCAGAACTAGCTATGTCCATTTGTTTTTTCAATTACATTTTCGGTAACAAATGGATGGTAAATTCTGCCGTCCATAAGAAAATGTAAGTGACTTTGGGGTATATGCATGGTCACTTGCGTCTAACTAACTGTTCAAGTGACCATGCATATACCCCAAAGTCACTTGCATTTATTATGGAGGGCATAATTTACCGTCCATTTGTTACCGAAATGAGTAACATGTAATTGAGAAAACAAATGGAATGGACATAGTTAGTTCTGGCTCTAAGCCCTCGATATCACACTGGACAAAGAATGTTGGTTAAATATCATGAAATCTTCAGTATTATGTAAAGCAAATCAGATACGACGAATAGCTTGAGAAAGGTCGCTGGAGTCAGAGACGATAGAAGAACCCCAAACTTGGTTCCCATCGCAGAAGTTTGTCCAGATAAGTAAAGACAACCGGCCTTCGGAATTGACAATAACTATCTAATGGTTATAAAATCAGGACATCCATACTCCAGTCCCATCTTTTCCGGCTCACTTCGTTGTGATATAGCTTTAAACAATATAAACAATAAAAGTAACGCAATTAATAACAATAAGACAAATACTAATAAGAATCACTAAATCCTACAATTTAAATAATACGCCAGTATAACGCCGATGTGATTAAACTACATGTATATTGCCGCTGTCATGATACTTACGGTCAACATCCGGGAGTTGAAGCATTTTGCGAGATTCCTCTGTTGTGATTGGTCAACTGTAGATGTGTTTTCGGATGACGTCTCGCTGCTGGACGTTGATGCACGTCGTTTTTTGCCAGAACTATAATCTAGACGTTTGAGAATAACATCAAAAACGGCGTTAAAATAAAATAATGCACATGGTTTGTTTTCAGGTAGTGGGGAAGAAGCGGTCATGATATAATGGTTTTGAATAGATTCAAGTACTAGTTGCATAAGTCATGAATCATCAGATATTTTCAAAATACGTTGAAGTACACTATACGTTTTTAGCGGGTTCGCCGTGGGACAAGTTAAAAACTGTCAAGCTTTCGTCAGGAGTAACTCTGACTTCTTCAGGACAAAGTATCTAAGAATGAGACATGTATGCCGCCCCTTGCCTACTTATGGCTCTGAAAAGAACCGTTCTCTGAAGACTGCCCCTTGTCAACAGAGAACAAGCAGAGTAGGCAAGGGTCGGTCTACATGTCTCATTCTTAGGTACTTTGTCCTGAAGAAGTCAGAGCTACTCCTGACGAAAGCTTGACAGTTCTAAACTTGTCCGACGGCGAACCTGCTAAAAACCAACTAATTGTTATGAATTCCCGTCGTAAAAGCCTATCCCACAATTTAAACTATATGTACCTGACGACGATGTGCTTGATTCCTGATCGTCATCCAGGTCCAATTTCGGTTTCCCTTTATTCGCTTCGTTCTCGGCTTCCTGTTGGGTAGAGAAAGTCAAGTTTCTGTTTTTAATGCTTTGTAAGTTTTTGAAACCATCCAATAACAACAGTGACAGTAGTTACTAGTATTTACTGACGACTTTGGCGTGTACAGATAGACATAATATACGTGACTTGGAAGAAAATGGGATTTAACCCAATAAAGCACAAACACATTTTACATCATGGAAAAATGATGTCTCTGATTGATTGTATTGAAAATGTCCCTTTCGTAAACATGGTAAATACGATATCATTTGTAGGAATAAGTGTAAGTACGTACTCGAATAATTCCCAGAATACTAGGCATAATATTATAGTGTTTGCGATCCACGTAGGTTTGGAAGGTACCACTGGAGTAGGGGGTGGGCATATCTGCACTACCAGAGGTAGTTAACATCAAGGGGTAAAATGCATGATCATGTTGATAGCAAAATTGAACCGGAGTAGTTTTTGGCGGGAAAGGTCATCGAATTAATACGTGGTCAAATGTCAAACACGTTACAAACCTCTAATTATCATAAGGATTCAGAAAATGTATGATTATAATTATTATTTATGAAAATTATAGGATATGTGGTTCTTGAGTTACTTTCTAAAAGGTCAAATGTTAAATTTGAAGCTCTATGGGGTCAAAAAGATCTTAATTTAGGATGATTCGTTAGGTAACGAAACATCTTGTGCAATCCGATCTTTAGTTGCATTTTTATATCAATACGAACATATCAACAACTCTTTCGTTATGAGCAATTTTGAAATTTGACTTTGTATAAAGTTTGATGATCTCCCCCAGGGCTTTCCCCATCAAAAGCCACTCCCGCTCAATTACTATCACGCATTATTGTGTACCCCATTATAGACCACTTGGCATGTGACGTCATTGCCCGGCAGTATGCGCGCGAATTATGGCAATTTCCATTGCTCTTTGCCTTGCAGTGTGCGTACGCATCCTAGTTTGCTAAGGGCACGTGCATTTTTAATTGCCCGCCACATTTTATATAGTACAAGAAAGCCATTGAACAGTGTAGTGGCTCGTTCAAGCATATCGATAGACGAGTCCCTCGCCTTTGTTGATAAATAATGACGTCAAGTGTTCTCCCTCCAAGTGGTACCAAACTCCTGATTTATATTAAACATTACATTTCTTACCCTGAAGCGTTTCTTGTAGTTAGAAAGCGCCTGCCTTTTGTGCAATGTTATCATCAACTTCTCAATTCGATTTCTAAGTCGTGACCAGTCTGAACTATGAGGCATGCCTCTTCGCCACAACTCTTCTTCGATCTTCAGCGCTTCGTCAAGAAACTTGCGCGCTTCTCGGTAGTTTTCAGCACTGAGATACAATGAGCCTACGAAGTAAACACTGCGGGCTGTTTGTGGATGATATTGGCCCAAGATTTTCTGACGTCCTTCCATTGCTCGTTTGGCTATCGGTATGGCGTCTTCGAATCTGTACCATTGCAATAATTAAGTCATTGTTGGTATTAACTTCATGTAAACATATTCATCATACTCAGTGTAGTCTTGTCTAGTATCAAAACAGGGATTATATCGCTTGCATAATTAGATGTCTAAGGTCTTGAACATGTTGAAGTTTTGACAATAGGCTTTAGTGTAATGCACCACACAAGGATAGACACATGTATTTCCTTCGTGACTTTATCCGTTCAGGAACATGTGAGGATTTGTGTGGGTGTAGGGAATTTGGTTTAGCGATTATTTGGCATACTTCATGCACTTCTATATTATATATTACCAATGCTTTCTTTTTTATATCAAGCATATCTAGGCATTAACAGCTGACATCTGGGAGATGACGCTGACGAAACTTCGGCCAGGCACAAGTGATCTAGTGAAGGAGGTTGCCGTAGATAGCTGGTCGGGACATTTTAACAGGACAGGCAAGAGTAGCCAACATTAACCAACTCGTAACACATGACAGCTATGCGAAGTGGTATATCAAAACCAGGCGGATCAGAGGTCAATATTGTTAGATGTTATTGACCTTTGACCCCTTAAAACTCCATGCCCAAATCTGCCAGGTTATGACATATGTCACATGCTATGTCATACACTTGTCGAGAAATTGGCGCAAAAGAATTTCCATTGGGCAAAATATTTTCACGAAACCGAACACCAGTGCTTATGCTAAAATCAACCCGAGACCATTTTGCTAATCAGATTATAGATTCACACGGTCTACATCCGCTTGTCCCAAGGTTCGCTAGTCCTAAGGCTCGCTAGTCCCAAGGAGCGCTTGTATAGTCCAAAAACTCTAAACCTTACCCTAACCCGAAACCTAACTAAATATTTTGTATTATATCACTCATACATAAATTCTAGACAGTTCATTGGTTGATTACCATTTATCATTTTTACTATCACCCTCTCCGTCTGATAGTCTTTACCATCATGTGCTCTGCCGTAGTGCGCCTGCGCCAAGCCGTGCGCTGACTCTTGGACCCGCCGATTTAGTTATGGGGTGGACCCCAAAATGTGAAGTATATGACGGCAAAACATGTTTTTATGTTGATGAAAAATGTATTTCCTACCTTAAATAGTATTTTAGTAATAGAATTTATGCATGAGTGATATAAAACAAATATTAACTGTCTTAAATTCGTGTAATGGTCGAAATATAATCACTCGGTGAAAGATGTATTGTTCCATTCCACTCGCCGTTCCGGCTCGTGGAATGGAACAATCTATCTTTCACCTCGTGATTATATTTCGACCATCACACTCATAGACAGTTAATATTTGTATACTATCGACTTATTGTTTGGACTAGCGAACTTTATTTTGGCGTAGTGAACTGTCGGACTAGCGAACCTTTGGCCTATCACCAAAAGACGAGGTACAGTCAGTCTACTCTGAAGTACAAAGTACAGACGCGGACGCACACATTGTGCCGACTTTGAAGGCACGCATACCTGCAGCAGAGACGCAGCACTACGCACTGTTAACGCGCTGTATACACGCGAGTTGTCACATGGTACTTCAGTGTGGACAAACTGTTAAGTATAATTTATCAATACCTGTCCAGCTCATAATAACTCATTGCTATATTCTTGAGCGTCAGGCACGTCTTCTCAGAGCCATCCATTCCCAATTCTTGTTCCAATCTGAGAGCTTTCTGGTAATATTCGATTGCTTCTTCATACTTATCCATCTCGTGAGAACATGTTCCAATATTCATGACGTAAGTTGGGATGTCAAGGTGTTTGTCAGAGCCATGGGTTAGTCGACAGCACATGTTGTACGCCTATTAATATAAATGATTATCATATAGTTTCACAAGTCGTTGAGCATTGGGTTAATGGGTTTAATCACCACTACACAACAAAAAGGGTTCTATGCTTAAATGCTCAATGTCAATTTGGGATGAGATTACATGTATACAAGCGTGGATAGGTCAGACATAAATTCTCCTACACTCTCAATTTTAACCTGTGTGTGGATATGAATGTATTCAGATAGTATTTTGAATATATAAACTAACATCTCACGTGATGTGGACTGATTTTCTTGTTTGTAATTGAAAGTTGTCTTTCATTGGTGAAACAATTTATATTGGGAGTATTTAATTCAAGATGTCGCTCTCATCAGACCACCAAATGGAAGTTAAACTGGAATCATCATCCAACACGCGAGTACAATACCATTCACCTGCAACTACACCTGGGCTGGCCACGGAATTCCAATCTGGTGGTGTAATACTCCGTACTGTTCTAGAGGCAGGGGTTAGCCTAATGACATATGAAGACCAGAGCGCAAGAAGACTGTAAGTCCACTTTTGACGAAAAAGGATGAAGACAAAAATTTGGCCCTCCCCATAGGGGTCACGTGAGGGGTCAAGAGGGGTCAAAAACAAAAATTAAAAAAAATGTTTAATGTCGTCAAGCGATATGTCAAATTACTTGTCTTATCACAAGGATTACGAAAATCATACATTTTGAGCTCGGTTAATGAGTTAGTGGGTCACTTCCGGTTAAAGGTCATCTGAGGTCAAATTTTAAAACAACCTTCAAATTCAACAAACAAGGTGTCAAATTGCTCGTCTGTGCACATAGATTACCAATATGGTTAAATATTTCCAACAGCTGCATTCAGTTGAGTTATAAGCTTTTGTTTCAATCCGAGCGCAAGAAGACCGTAAGTCCAAAAATGATAAATCGATTAATATAATATCGATCAATATTACAGATATTTGCTTGGTTGATATACAAAATGATTCTTCTTGCTTGTACCCATGTACCTGAGAAGTATCAATATTATGGCTTTTTTGGTTTCAAAATTATCTTATTTAAAAAAAGTTTAAACGATCAATCTCAAAATGCCAAATATGGACTTACGCTCTTCTTACGCTCAGGTCTTCATATCGTACAAGCACCACATAGGTGAATGTGAAAAACATAGCAACTAAATCTCACCTCTTGGAAGTACTTCATAGCTTTCTTCTTCTCGCTCTTAATATGCACTATGGATGGTCCTGGATCTAGCACTGCTTTTGTCTGCACAGCTGTGCCCAATGAATTCAACGCTCTGGCTATCAGCAGATGATTCCCCGATTCCCCACCTAAGATATTACGTCGAATATCCACAGCCTTCTCGAGCCATGGGATAGCCTCTGCTGCACGCTGCTGCGGCTGATACCGGTTAAGTATATCACCTCTGACGTAATAACAAGTGGCTAGACTCATGCTCTTGCTTGCACCTTTTGTGACGTGATTATTGATGACATCCTCTATCTCCGCAAGTTTTTGTAGGAGACTATCTGCGTCGTGACCTAGGTCAAGTAGTTGCATAATCTCATAGGACGTGCTATTTGCGTAACCTAACATGTCGCCGCGATTTTTAGCCTCGATGGCCAATAATCGGTAGAATTTTAAGCGGTCTTCAGTGAAGTAGATAAGCTCGACGGCTAGATACACCCACCACACGGTCTCTGGTGCTTGGAACTCTTCTGGCATATCTGTTGATGTTTTCAGCATTTCTAAGAATCTGATGTAATTTGCTCTATCCTCGTCAAGCTTTGCTAAGGCACTGACAAAATCTTCCTGAAGACGCTTAGTTAACCTTCGTAACCTCTTCCCGTAATACGACAGGTAGCTCCTCTCTGCTTCTTTATATATCGCTGCCAATTCACCGCCAGAAATTTCAACAAGTTGGATAATGAACGACCTCAGAAGCAAATGCATGTGGTAGCGAAGACCTTTCGTTGACGTTTGGTACATGTCTTCATCTTTTTCACTCTCAAGAAGGCTTCTGTATTTCAGCGTTTGCAAATCTAGTTGCAGTGATACAACATCGCGTTTTCGGTAGTCGAGAATGTTTCGAGCTGCGTCGAGGGTGAAGGAACCTGGTATGACGGATAATTTGATGATATTTCGACGGTGATTTGCCGGTAAAGATTCCACGGAATTTCGTAGGCAGAAAGCCATTTGGTCATCTTTTGCGAGACCAAGATGTGATAGCGCCCTCATCACATTGCCTAGTTGAGGTCCAGCGTCTGCTGACAGGAAAGACACCATGTCTTTTGGTGAAATGCTACCATCTTGAAGGCGACTGGCAACTACCTGTGTGGTTTATAAGGTTGTAAAAGAAACGTTACTATTCAATCCCCACTTTTAATATTAAAAGTAATAAACATGATAAATGGTATAATACATGTGCATGTTTAACATTCGATTTGTTTGTAGTACGTCTAATTTTCTGTCAAATGCTTTTGAGGATCAGAAAAGACGAACAGTCTAATCATCGACATATCGTGCCCCTTTTACATTGCATCAAGGCCAATACCTGATCTGATATACGTCCGTATATAGACGAATCCAATGAGGCAAGTGATGATCAAATTTCATTACTGGGTTCCATTTGTACCAAACTGGTGTTTTGACTGCCCAATTAGGTGGATTATAAGCCGCTTAAAAATCGATCTTCTACCTGTGCTGTAAACTCACAGACTCTTTTGTCTACGTTTAACACAGGTATGGAATGCAGTTTAAAATCCCCAACAAGGCTGCATCATTTCACATTTCAGGTGAAATGAAACCCAACAATGTCTGCCATTGATGTGTAGGAATGCCTGAAATTGGATTGGTCTATAGCAGCCCGTTGCTAAAGGTAAGGACGAGCCAATAATGCAAGCTAACATAGGAACACATTTGAAGCTATTTGAATGACTATAGTTTGATCAGCTCGTAATCGGCGGGCCTTATAACATCGCGGATTGATATCAATATATTTTATTTTGCGGATTGTCTTGTGACATCTCGCCAGAAGCACCACAAGCTATCCATTGAGGTCATACACTTTGTCTATTTTCTTTAACACGCAAAATATAGACAAACATGTTAACTATTATAATATCACTTTTAACGTCGGTCTACTTTTCTGCGTAGTGGTAAAAGCCTAACAATTCCCGCCGTTTACGAGCTGATCAAAGTATAACAAGCTAGCAGTACCTCTGTACGTATACCATGCCATCTCACCTATACATCTGTTACGATTGTTACCATAATGTGCCCATAAGTCACACTCACACTTACCTTGAGAGCAAGTGGGTTTTTGCCACAAAGGTTGACCAGCTTCTTCACCTCCTCATCTTCAACACTGGTTTTACCGGCATGATATCTGAACATATCAATGGCAGCGTTGAAATCTAACTCGTTGTGCTCATCGAGACGAAAACTATGGATCACCTGAAATTTTGAAATGTTCAAAAATTAATTTTGCCGTTTTGGAAGTGGATTTTAGAAAGATTATTTTAATGATTGCGATATTAACGATGATATATAGAAACAAATTACTGAAATTAATCGAATGAGCAGAAAAATAGATATGATTCTCGGGCAGTCGGTCACAGATTCGTGAATCGTTAACTTCTTATGAAGTATGCCTGGGAGTACAGTAGTTTCAGTATCCAATACCAAGGTTCACTGAAACTAGGCCTATATAGAGGTTATCCGTGTTCTATAATCTGCATATTATGTCAGCGACTGCTATACCATGTTGAGGACTTTCCAAAGAAGAACATGCATGTGCAAGTTGCAACCATGACTGTTTCAAAATAACCCGCCAAAGTCATGCAGGTAACTTCGAGGTCATACATTGAATTGGTTTTAATGAGAAATACTACGGGAACCAGCGCCTTTTGTTAGAAGTCACACATGAGTAAAGTGGATAACCTCTATTGTTAAAACATGTTTAAAAGTCTTACTTTCAAGTTCAAATCAGTCTTCTTCACTCCAAGTCGTGAGGTCATCAATACTTTCAATCGTGGGTTTGGAAGGTTGGTGATGTTTTCTAAGAAACTCTTGAATTGCATATACATAGGGTTGGGAAGCTCAGATGATCCTGGGTCCAGTGGCTGGTCCACATTATCGAGGAATATAATGGCCCCACCTGTAACAAATATTACATCAGGTGAAAGAAAGCTTTAATTACAGTGTATGCCGTTAAATATTATTCATATTTCAAACAATATCCATTTGAAAGACTTTATGAATTGCTCAAATGTCACAACAGTATTTTTTTGTCTTAATCGTTCAAAACTAAAACCGAAAAAATATCAATACATGTACACAGTACTAATCAAAAACAACAACAACATTTATCATAAGCTTAAAAAGTTACCTTTTCAGAATCTGAATAGAGCAGCGACGCTATCACGGCGTCTTCATTCAGCGTAGTGATGCCTCTCCTCCTGACGACCCGTTGGATGGTCAAGTGACAGCAGATATGGATCTGGAAAATACTCTCAACGCTTCCTGATTGAAGCCAGAGGAGAGGGATCGTCATAGATCGTAATCACTACGCTGAATGAAGACGCCGTGATGGCGCCGTAAGCTACGTCGTTGCTCTAATCAGACTCTGAAAAGGTAACTCTTTAGCTTTAATATGTCAATATGACATAATGCACGAGCCTCGAAGAAGGGAGTGCATTAGACGAATCAACATACCTATGATATGACAGAGTCCAATATCAGTTTACATACTGCTAAGATTTATCATGTTTATGATTTGGCCTATTTATGTCCTTACCATGTTCTTTGCAGTCGTAGTTTCGTAGGAATGCAAACAAATTGTTGGGTTCAAAATCTCTGCTTTCTATGTCAAATGCGTGCATGATGGCAAAGAATATGCTTTCAATGGTTGGCAACTCTCTCAGATCAACCACAATAACCTAGTGTGTGGATAAAAAATAATGCTCTCAGTGGTTGGTTTTTCGTTATATCAACCACAATGTCATTGTGTGTGGAAAATATGTTGGCAAAGAATATGATCTCAGTAGTCGGCAACTATCTCAGATCAACCACAATAATATTAGTGTGTGGATAAAATAATAATATGCTCTCAGTGGTATATGATATGATATGATTTTATATGATATGATATGATTTTATATGATATGATATGATTTTATTGGCACAAAATCGCGGCCCGGAGGCCGAATTACATTGTACACAAAGAATAAGTGTGGTCGGGTTTTCCTTAATAGATCAACCACAATAACTACTGTATGTTGGCAAAGAACATGCTCTCAAATAGTCGAAATCTTTCTCAGATCAACCGTAATAACTAGTTTATGGATATTAAACATGTTGGCAAAGAATATGCTCTCAATGGTCGGTAACTCTCTCAAATCAACCACAATAATAGTGTGTGGATAAAGGAATGTGCTCTCAGTGGTGCCGTGATGGCAAAGAACAATGGTCAGTAACTCTCTAAGATCACCCACAATAATATAGTGTGTGGATAAACATATGGTTTTAACATATTGTGGAATATTCCTTATTGTTTTGGACACATATAATCATTTGGACGAATGAATTGTAGGATGGTAGCCTTTGGCATGTTTGGCAGGTGATTTGCACTAAGACTGATGGAAGACACTCACACATTTTACATTTTGCTTGAGTTGCAACTGTTCCATAAAAAGGTGATATTGCAAAGTCAAACATTTTGACAGCCACGAGTGTTATTTCTTTCTCATATTGTATTATTCATAGAGTGATAAGCAAAGAACGAGTCTTTTTCAAAATTCATTCCTTTGCGCTTGCATAGGTAACACATAAAAGTACACGATAAAGTACGTCACCTTTCTGTACTCTCTGAGTCGTAAGCAGGCCTCCTTTGCTAGTCTTGTTTTCCCAGTGCCAGGCATCCCACTTATGCACAGACAATGGATGTGTTCAAACTCTTCTTCCAAGATGCCAACTATCGTTTCGATGATGTCACTATAACCAAAGAATGGACCTGATGAGGAAATCAAAATGATTTATCAAAAAAGATTAATATTTACTGAAGTATTGGGCTATTCCAGTTGATGTCAATACAATTACATCCCTTATATGGAATATATGATCTTAATCTCCCATATAGAGGGTGTAACTTTCAAATGGAGTCATCCATTCAGGTAATCCATTTTCAACATGTTCAAGTTCACACTCCCTGTGTGGAAGCTTAGGGTCCAATTCTCATTCCATAGGTGTATTTATTTTTAAATTTATTTTATGGATTTTAACTTTAATAGTCCAGTATGCTTCAAATACTAGGTGTAGATACCGGCTACATTCGTTTCTTCATTAGGTTTTAGATCACCGTTTCTTTAATTCTCAATCAATTTCAACAAATAAGGTCTTAACAAATCAGAGCTAAAGAATACAGGTATTGGCTGCTTGTTTCAATTTTGACATTTGTCTTTATTATAGGTGAACACAACTGGTACCTTCTTTGGCTTACTGTAGGTTGAGAATTAAAGAAACAGTGATCGAAAACTCAAAGAAGGAACGAAATCAAAAGTTGTATTTTAATGTTCTAATCAATGGAAAGCATGGGGCTGGTTCTTTTGTTCGAGAACGCTTTGTGTACAAATCTATAGGGCATTCAATGGCACATTCTGCAAATTCTGAATTTTGGATCACCGTGTCGTTATTTCTCGACCGATTTCCACGAATGAGGTCTTAAATCCAACCTAAAAGATGCAGCTATTGACTACAGGTTCTAATTATGACATATATCTGTCTTTGTTTTAGGGGAAATAACTGATACCTTAATTCGTTTACAGGTCTGTATACTTCCGTCCCAGTCAATATGTCTCACATACCTTCTAGAAGTGAAGCATTCTTGTTGAGTCTCCGTATTACAGCCTTTCTCTCCCTCTCATACTCATCTAAATCCTCCAATAAATCCATCCTCTCCAAACCTTCAAGAAGCACCTGCAATGATATCAACAGTCACGTGTATGAAACCAACTGACTTTATTAATGGAGTTCATTGATATTATTTTGGTGTATCAACCTCAGGGATGTCAGGAGAAACGAATGTTAGCAACTTGCAAACTTGTAAGAGAGGTTCAAAATGTAAGTGTTTTTCTTAAACTAGTTACGTGTAATATACGTACCATGCACGTGCAAGTTCTGGTATTTCATTATTAAATAATTTCCATACACTCTATTAGATAACGAGAATCAATCAGAGCAAACGTTAGAAAACGCGCACCACGCACAGGGGCGATGCTAGAGAGGGTAGGGTTGAGAAACCCAGAGATTCTTACCCGTAAAAGTTGGGTATCCTCATCATGAATCAGATTCTCCTTTTCCGATGCATCAAACAATTTAAGGGCATCATCACCAATCTCTTCATGCCTGGGTCCTAATTTGTCTTTAAGAAGTGTGCGAGCTTTCTGGATATCTTCTGATACGAAGTTGTCAGCTAGCCACACGATGAGCCAACGAAATCGACTGATTTCCGACAGGTTAACTGTCATTGTGATGACGAATTATGACGGTGAGTTATGATTAGTCCACTGTTACACTACAATGGATGGAGAAAAGAAAATATCATTTCAGCAGAAATTAATAACGCGATTATGCGCTCGTAATGAGCCCCGATGGGACGCAGCTCCTTACCTTAAAATCTAGCTTCCCCTTGCTTGTTGCCAGGCTTCTCTCCACGTCCTCATTTGCCATGTTGGCATATGTATTTTATTGTAGTAGTATTTTATATATTGTGTTTTGTGTTGCCTTTTTAAGGCCCTCCTGGCTGCTTGATGGCCTGCAAACGCAGGTTTTCAGCGCACAGCGTCAAAACTTCGTGTCTAAAATTGCCGCGATAGTACGGTGAATCCTCACGTTTTTCAAAAGCTACGCATGGCGATTTTGTTCGAGATAGGCCGAGCGACTCAGGTTAAGCATACCATTTACACGATATGAGATACCACAGAGTTTCTATTCCACACGTTTTTACGATTTGCACATGCTGAGTACCATATATATGATGTTGCCATTACAAGAAAATTCGATTTGTTGCCAGGTTTTGTTTCAATAGTCACTACACTGTTGTTTTTACACGCATTATATTTTACTGCATTTTCACCATAATAACGATTTTTCGTACATTCAAAATGTGATATATTCAACTGTTTGAGAATTATAATCATATAAAGCTCAGATCCACGTGCTGTATATAATATTAAATCACAAGTCTTTAATACAATGCACTATATCGAGACACTATGCAACTTTCTTTATCTGCGTCAATAATAGAATATTGATTTAAATAGAATCGAATACATCTCTACATTTTGAGTTTATACTTCATCACTGAGCGATCTAGGGATCGGTTCCTAGCCAATCAGATAGGACTCCTTTTCTTGCGTTCGGTGAAATACCAATCGCCCGTCGCTCACCAACGGAGTATTAAGTTCCAGGGGAAAATATTTAGGGTGTCGACACTGTGTAGCGTGTCCTGGGGGTGTTCGTACATTCTTTTGTTAATTTTGATGTATTTTTATGATGTGATTAATAAAGAATGATTGAATAATATGGAATGGATAAACAAAGGATATATTTCATGTTTTTACTTTTCATTTATCTAACAAGATTGTTTCTAGTCCGGGTTTGCAGGAAGTACTGAAAGTGGGAAGTTCTTAAACTTCAAATTATCAGCGCTGCAGTCATTTGGTGTCATCGTTGCCGAAGTCGACACAGGCGTTTTTAGAGATTTACCCATGCAGGACTAAAAATAACATTTATCAGAATCACTGAATAGATTCACCAGGTTTGTAGATAAACAGATTGAAAAAATTTCTTTGGTAGATCTTCACCACTTCCGGTTTGCCGGATCCCGACTGTAGATGGTGTATCACTCTTCGTTAGATATAAATAACCCTGTAAATAACTGTTGTATTTATACAGCGCCTTTCACACACTCATAGAAATGACTTGTTCGCCTTGTTGGCGCAATTCATAAGGAGTAAGTTTGGACAACTCAAAAATAGTGTAAAAGTTGCCAAAACAAAATTCATCTTAGTTACCCGAACTTAAAAAATGCTGAAAAAGCTCAAAAAGTTCCGTCAACTAATCAACTTTGTTGGCATTACTTAAAAAGTTGATGTAAGTCGTTGCGTCAACTTTTTAAGTAATGCTAATTTCTGAATTCAAGTTAAGGGAACTTAGAAAAATAAATAAGGTTCAAAGAACCAATTAGTTGAGTTATTGTAACTCAAGATGTAAGTTGATGTAACTCGTTCATATTAAGTTACTGGTACTTATTGTTTTGAGTTATTCCAATTTGGTACTTTGTTACTTAATTCACGTAATTGGATCATTTTCTGCACAATTAGCAGTATTCAAATATTTATTTTTGTAATCAGTGCAAAATTTTGTATACTATAGTACACCTCTAGAAAAATATGTTAACCTAGTTTCATTTTCTGAGTTGTAACAACTCAATAAAGTAAGTGCAAATGAGTGCGACCAACATAATGATATCGAGTCAGCGTTACTCAAAATTGTACGCGTTGAAATTACTCGGAAAGTTGACGCAACGACTTACATCAACTTACTGAGTAATGCCAACGAACAATTTCTATGAGTGCATGTACATGTATCAAAGCGCTTTACATTTATTCCGCTGTCGTAAGAATATATCAGCTGCCATACAATGCCCAAGGCATGCCCATACCTTTGGGCGGCGCTCAATGGACTGTCTGCGTCTACGAAATTCCGTGCATCAACTGCAACCATGGTCGCAAATTCGAGACTCGTCTTATGAACACTAGAAAAAAAACCCCAGCGAGGGTGTCTAAGACTAAGCAAAACTACACCCGTCAAACTTACAACAGTCGTCAAGTGAACAGTCAAAATCGGTCATAGCAGATCATGCTGTTCATCAAAATCACGTCATTAACTGAGTCAATATAAAAATCCTTTGTAAAGGGTGTGATTCAAAGTCTAAACTCATCAGAGAATCTATCTGGATCAGGAAAAGAGGCCCCAACGTCATAGGGACGAGGGAGCCCACTACTTAAGTCACGTATACGATCCTCTCCTGACTGATACACCATCTACAGTCGGGATTCAGCAAACCGGAAGAGGATCTACCATCATCGTATGATTCTGAAGATGCCTGTCGACCACGATAGACGAAACCGCCAATCGTGAGTTAAATTCTGGTTTTGGGCAAATATATTTCGTCGCTCGCAAGACATAGTGGCGTATCACGAAAATGGCCATTTTGAGATAATTGCATCTGAAGTTTTTGCAACTTTTAACCGTTTGTCATACATTGCCTCGATTAAAATGTCCCCTTTTTTGAATGGATATGAAAATATAAATATTTAAGTTACATTTAATGTATAAAATACATTGCTGTCATTCACCAATTAATTGTTATTAGTCATTAAAAGTTATACGTCAGTATGTCAAATTTTTTGAAAAATGATTCTCCATTCAAAATTGACATACGACACGTGATACGACAGTATGTCGAATAATAGTTGAATTCATATCCATATTGGCCACACAGGGATATACCAAAAGAGTGGCGTATGTCACATATTTACGACATAGTGGCGTATGTCACTGATACGCCACTATGTCTTCCAAAACAAGGGGAATATTGTACACAATAATTCCATTGAGTGAGATGTACGCCAAACCTAATTAGTGATAATACTTAATTAATTAATGACATGTATGTCTTGAAAGTTTTTCAGAATGAAGAGATTTATACATAGATTATGAAACTGATCTTATCTCATTTTGTCAAAAATGGCTGATACGACACTATGTCTTGCGAGCGACGATTTATTCAATCATTGTCAGAAGTCTCATGTTTATCAAATGTCTGATAAATCGGGAAAATACATTTAAACCATTTTGTTTTCAGAAATATTGACAAAATATGAATAAACATATAAGGATGGTTTAAACATCAGACATCAGGGTTGTTTGATTTTTTTAAATAACTAATTTAAATCAAGATTTTTGAATGTTAATGATTATGGACAATTTTATGCTATTTCGGTTCTAAAATAATCATCTGCATCAATTCTTTATGATTTTAAATAACTTTAAGAACCATATGCAGGTCTGTTACTCTTTTATTCAAGATTTTACATCAACAATAGCATTTGAGTGACAAATTGTTTGATTCTTATTTCATAATTATTTGAATTGGCAGAATGTTAAACCACGTTGGTGGCTTCAGCGGATGGACTCATGCCAAGGGATTTTCTGCAGAAAGAAAATAGTTAAAGATTTGTTTCTCTTGATAATTATGCAAACATCGTGTACGAGTGTAATTAATGAGATGTCACTTGATCTGGAATAAATAACATGGATAGCAACAGGTGTAAGGTGTTAGCATGGATCGAACCATGTTCACGGGATGGAAATAATCGGATGATATTAAGGGCTGGGGTATGAACGTTTGGACAGTATTTATTTTGGGACATTTGAGCACATCAGACATATCGAATTGCATTCTGAATACGAAGAATGCCATTCTGATATCAAATAATTTTGATTTTTGAAATTCGCAATTTAATACACATTTTATGGCAAATCATTAAAATTGATATTTTGATATTTAACAGTACTTGAAGTAAACTTTATAAATCTGATGATTTATACTTAAAGTGTATGTAGGTGGGATGAAAAGCCGACGATCAATTGAAAATTTTGACCTTTCGTATTGAAGATATGGATTTTTTCCCCAAAACACCAAAAAAATTAGGTCTTTTTGGGAAAAAATCCATATCTTCAATATGAAAGGTCAAAATTTTCAATTGACCGTCGGCTTTTCTTCCTGCTACATACACTTTAAGAATATATCATTAGATTTATATAATTTACTTCGAGGACTGTTTTATATCAAAAATTTGAAAAATAGCAAATTTTTATAATTTGTCATAAAATTTGTATTATATTTTGATTTTCAAAAATGAAAATTATTTGATATCAGAAAGACATGCTTCGTATTCAGAATGCAATTCGATAGGTCTGAGGTGCTCTTATGTCCCACAAAAAATACTGTCGAAACGCAATAAACGCTCATTTTAGATCCCTTAATCGAAAGATAAATTGTACACTCTCATTGCACATGTGTACAAACTAAGTACACCTCATTTAATCGCTTGCTTATTACTTATTACATAATATGACACAGTATTTGCACATATGGTATGTGCGCTTTACGCTCTCGCACAACACGCGCTCGCTTTTCGCACGCACTTCACGCAACCATCTTTTCTTTGGTTGTTTTCAGGTACGCGGATCGCAGCTCACACTTGATAAAGGCCTATAGGGCCGAAATATTGTGAATAAATCTGTGGATTAAATTCCCAGAAAATAAAAACGGTTTGTTCCAAAACTCTTATTTAATGGCTCTACTATAGGCCCTATAGTCGTAGATAATAAGTCAAAAACAGTACCAGTTTGTTGTACAAAAAACACTGTCAATGGTTTAATGTAAACACACAACGTATATATAAAGCTGTATAATACACGGAGCAGGGCAAAGACCTACCTTTAAAAGGAAGTTCATTTTAAAAGCTTATAGTTTCGATACTTTAGTTTACCTTTACGGCGTTATCTTGACTTGCATTGATACCATTTTACCGTGTACGTTTTACGAAACAAAGCACGATCATACCAACTGTACAGTGCTTACAAAGTTACAATTCAGTTTTATAGTTACCTCATCATTTTAACACGTCACCGGCACAACACCCGGGCACAGCACACTACTTCTTATTAAATAAAAAAACCAGGCGCAAAAAACATTGTAAAACATTAATGTCACGAAAATAACTATGAGAATGATTCATGCTGCCGCATCCTGAGCTGAGCCTGTACATTGATATTTTGTCACGCAATCGTGAGCAACGATTTTGTTTATGCAGTGTGGTCAAAGTTCAAGCAAGCCTGAGTTCAAGGCCATGTTCACAGCGCGCCACCACCAGCTGGCTGAGCTCTCATTTGATGTCGTTTGCTTCTGATGCGGGCGCCAAAATGCCCCTAGAACTACGAGGGGAAGGGGGGGGTGTACCACCCCATAATATTTTTATCGTCACAAAGATACGCACACTTTTACGCCCAAACGACCTAAGCTACTCGTAGATCCATCCGTTACTTGCGCTAATTTTAGTTCATAGGGGCCTACATACTCACGATATTACGACGTTTCTGATTGGATTTGCGCTCTTTTTTGCTGGTCATAAATACCGTTTATGACCAGTACGCAGGGCATAAACAAGCTGCGTCACGCAGCGTTGGAACCCAATTAACACGATCCACGATTTGCTAGTGTTGCGTATACGCGCATGTCACCGCGCCCATCTCACGCGGGCGCAAAAGATGACGCGTATCACGCGTTGACTCCCGGCCGTTGACCTCATGAGCCGAGCTGCTCCTGCAAGTAGGCCTACTCATTTTCTTCCAATTTATGAAGGAAAACGGTATGGAAATGTTATTTAAACTTGTAAACCCTTATTATTTTCATCTATATTGTATTGCTAAGAATGTTGGGTATGTATGAACGGGGTTCATTCATAGGATTTCGGGCATGATCGCTGTTTATGCTCTCGGCTCACGCCTCGGGCATAAACAGCGATCATGCCCTCAATCCTATGAATGAACCCCTAATTTAAACTTTTTTACCCTATAACCGTACCGTCAAAGATGACCATAGATAGGGGGGAGGAGGGGGTGTCCATTGGTCTCTACAGTAAAATCAATGATTTCCATTTCCCTCTTGTGAAATTATTCCAACTTTTTACTTGTTAGTTAGGTTGAAATAGTCATTTCCTTTTGTATTGACAGATTGAGGAAAACATTCGGTGAAAATCGCGTTTTTGTAGACTTTTTAGCCGAAAATCAAATTTGCCTATACTTTTGTACAAAGCCATAATTTACCAAATTTGCATGGGCATAGAGGCATTATGTTGGTGATGTTTGCACTTCTTTTGTTAGTCACTTGATAGAGGAGACCCATAGCTAGCCCCGGGGAAATTTCAATATGAAATGGATATAGGTGTAGGGCTGGCACTTTCGCACTAAGGGGCATTCGGTGAGAGCAAAATGTAAAAAATATGGGGTCATTGGGTGAGAGCATAATTTTTGGCATTCGGTGAGAGCAAAATGTAAAAAATATGGGGTCTTTGAGTGAGAACGTGACTTTTGGAATTGAAATTTTTGGGTGAGAGCTGAAATAGCGCCACAAAATCCTCGAAAATCGAATTTCGAGTTCGAAATGGCTTCAAATTTTGTTGTTTTTTCAAAATAAGTAACAAAATCAGTGATAAATGAAAGTTGCTGTTCAAATTGAACTTGTAAGGGTCTTTGGGTGACAGATCAAATGGAAAAATAGGGGTCTTCGGGTGACAGAGCATGTGTTCGTAAAAAAATATGGGGTCTTTGGGTGACAGCGATGCTGAAAAAGGGGGTCTTAACAGCCCTACATACTGGACTTACTGTTTTTGTTGACTACAGTATCACGTCATATCTCTGACGCTTCAACTGGCGTAGTGATGCTCTGTGTTATTGACCTGTGACTTCACGGTGGTAGGTGTGAGCAGGCCCGTACGCAGGATTTTTTTTTTTTGAGGGGGTGCTGATTTTGAAAAAGTGAACTTTTTTCCAGAGGGGGAGGGTGATTTTGTGAAAAGTGGACTTTCTTCCCCAAATTTGGACCTTTTTTGATCAAAAAAGCGTAAAAAACCTGATTTTTTGCTCGCTACGCTCGCAAATTCTGAAATTTTGGGACTTTTTGTATACTTTTGTAAATTTGGGGAGGTGCGATCGCACCCCCCGCACCCCTGTGTACGGGCCTGGGTGTGAGGTCATACTGGAGCCGAGGAATTTTTCTGATGTGGTTCGTAGATGTGAGACAAGTTGTGGCGCAGTCCCCCTCCGCGATTCAAAGTTGGTTCCTACCTGCGAACTTTCTTCCTTTACCCCTCTTTCGAACCACCTCTATTCTTTGTCGAGCACTATAACTGATGAAGCGCCAGAGATATGACGTGATACTGTAGTCAACAAAAACAGTAAGTCCAGTTGCAAAGATTTATAACCTAATCTAACTAAGGATGATTGAGAATATTCATAGATTTATTATTATTATTATTATTATTATTATATTATTATTATTATTATTATTATTATTATTATTATTATTATTATTATTATTATTATTATTATTATTATTATTATTATTATTATTATTATTATTATTATTATTAATATTATTATTATTATAATCATTATTATTATTATTATTATTACTATTATTATTATAGTCAGATCCCTGGTAAAGGGCTATGATGCACAGTAAATGAAATAAATGGTAGGATATCCCATAAAAGAATAACTAGGAGGCTAATTGAATAAATAGACATAGGCCCTAAAGTGGAACTGTTTGTGTAGAGGTAGGCCTATAGGCATAAACAAAATAAAATAAATAGATAAATAAATAAATAAATAAATAAATAAATAAATAAATACATAAATAAATAAATAAATAAATAAATAAATAAATAAATAAATAAATAAATAAATAAATAAATAAATAAATATTTCGGTAGATATGTGACGTTGCTTTTTGTTCCATTTCTTTAGAAGTGGCATTTTTTGGTGTATAATCATGCATGACACTGGGTCAACTAATTCTAAACATTTTATCAGGAAATAACAAACGTGTTGTTCTGATCAGTAGTATTAGAAGCTTACTTCCTCTATGAAAGTTGAATTTCCGAGGGAAAGCAAAATGTAATTTTGGCCAACACAAGTGCCTAATGCAGTTTAATATAAGCACATAGTAGTCAACAAAATGCATCTCTGTTTTTGGTTGGCTGGTTTCACAGCGTTGTTTTATTTACTTTCTACTCATGGTAGGTAACAAATTACAACATGATTTTAAGGTTTTCACTTCATTATTATGAATTGCGACATGTATGTAACAATATTAGAATCACCGATTGCATATTTTACTATGAACATGGACCTGGTGCTATGTTGGTGTGTCGGGTTGTGTAACGGTGGGTAATATGCACGTGGGGTGCACTTATAACAACCACAACCGGGGATACAAACTTGAGAAACTACCCTTCAAGTTCAAATGTAAACACAGAGGAACTTTGGGAAGATGTCTCCGGTTGCCAGAACGTTCCAGTTTGGCTGAAATTGCACGTTAAGGTTAGCAACTATTTTAAACTGTTGCGATCTGGTAGTTAACAGCATCTTGCGAATGGTAGTGAGCTTTGGCAAAAATTGCATTGATCATTTCATAGTGGACGTGTAGAAGAATTCAAATATCACAGATATACTTTTGTAGGTCCTGTGGTTCTTGAGTTATGTTATAAAGAGGGCTGAAACAACAACACTTTTGTAAAACGTACATAACGCATTTACAATAATAAATCAAGCAAGTTTTCAAAGTATATGATTTGTAGAATGAACTTTTTCAAAACATCAAGATCAAAGTGTTTTTTCAATAATATATTGATTTAGATAATGACAATAGATGTTTTTGATTGCTTTGATGAGTCCGCAGTCCGCGGTAGGTCGGTCCCATTACTGGTCGAACACGATAGGATTTCAGTTATTAATAATTAAAAAACTTTTTTCATAGGGCTTTGAATGTGTTTGCGGCCCTCACTAGCTAGCTTTTGATTCAACAAGTAACTTGGGGGGGGGCGGTGTCGAACCTTCAAGTAATTATTTTGTGTAACCTAACCCTAAGCCTATTCATAACCTATAATCCTAACCCTAATTCTAACAATAATGCTAACCCTAAACTAACCCTAACCAATCAATGACAGC
Source organism: Amphiura filiformis (assembly GCF_039555335.1). Classification (NCBI taxonomy): domain Eukaryota; kingdom Metazoa; phylum Echinodermata; class Ophiuroidea; order Amphilepidida; family Amphiuridae; genus Amphiura; species Amphiura filiformis. The sequence continues at coordinate 58,317,934 of NC_092641.1, read as the reverse complement.
GCCTGTTTCAAGTCTATAAGCTCCTTGCATGATCGCCTGCCGAATTCAAGTTTTAACACTGGCCCTATTGGGTGGACGTGTTAACGTGATTATGACTGTAATCCTATCGTATTCGACCAATAATGCTGGGGGTAGCCTAGATGTGATAATTTCTCTAATGTGGTCCAGTTGTGTGTCCCGGCTGTATGGTGCTAAAGCGTATGTGGGGTGCGCCCGGTTGCCGGTGTGGGGTGTGGACGAGGTGGGGGGGGTGTGGGGGTGGGAGGATATAAATCTAATCCTTTATGCTGTAAAGTTGGCATACACACATCCCAGGACAAACACCAGTCCACATTCCAGGACAAACATAAGTCTACAACTCCATCGGCAAGTGCGATTATCTTCACGAATTCACTTCTGCGAAGTATGTAATTATTCGGCATAAACTTAGGGCCTATAGTGCATCCAATAATGAAACCATAGGTAATTAATTGCTGCATTGATATTTTACATGTAGTTTAAAGATTTAGGAAATGAATATCTTAAATTATAACGTTCAGTGATTTGCTCATCCGGATGATCGTAAAAATCTCAGATTCTGGCACCTTTGTACTGAATTAGTGTCATAGATGTGCTAGCATAGCCTGCTAGTGGTTAACCCAAAAGCATTGTATCTTAAAGACAAAATAAGACAATTTAAAAGCCTTCAACTTTGCTAGCTGTTTCCTTGTTTTTTCCCCAAAATTGTCATTTTATAAATCTTAAAAGACCTAAAAGTAGGTCGGTGTGAGGGTGTTGAGGGTTAATGGGGGCGTTAGGGGATGGGGAGTGAAGTTGTTGGGGTAGAGTTTTGTGGTTGTGGGGTGTTGCCTTCGAAGGGGCGTGGGGGTGTGTGTGTAGTAATAATGTAGCCCTACATATGTCACTTATTAACCAAATTCCATATTGTGTGTTCTATATTTTTACAAAGGCTGCGTTGCTCAAGATGACGAATTGAGTCCTACTATTACATCCGTACCCGTAATGGTATCGTCAGATTCCAACAATGTCGTACATAATGGTGAGTCCTACTATTACATCCGTACCCGTAATGGTATCATCAGATTCTAACAATGTCGTACATAATGGTGAGTCCTACTATTACATCCGTACCCGTAATGGTATCATCAGATTCCAACACTGTCGTACTTAATGGTGAGTCCTACTATTACATCCGTACCCGTAATGGTATCATCAGATTCTAACACTGTCGTACTTAATGATGAGTCCTACTATTACATCCGTACCCGTAATGGTATCGTCAGATTCTAACACTGTCGTACTTAATGATGAGTCCTACTATTACATCCGTACCCGTAATGGTATCATCAGATTCTAACACTGTCGTACTTAATGGTGAGTCCTACTATTACATCCGTACCCGTAATGGTATCGTCAGATTCTAACACTGTCGTACTTAATGATGAGTCCTACTATTACATCCGTACCCGTAATGGTATCGTCAGATTCTAACACTGTCGTACTTAATGATGAGTCCTACTATTACATCCGTACCCGTAATGGTATCATCAGATTCTAACACTGTCGTACTTAATGGTGAGTCCTACTATTACATCCGTACCCGTAATGGTATCGTCAGATTCTAACACTGTCGTACTTAATGATGAGTCCTACTATTACATCCGTACCCGTAATGGTATCGTCAGATTCTAACACTGTCGTACTTAATGATGAGTCCTACTATTACATCCGTACCCGTAATGGTATCATCAGATTCTAACACTGTCGTACTTAATGGTGAGTCCTACTATTACATCCGTACCCGTAATGGTATCATCAGATTCTAACACTGTCGTACTTAATGATGAGTCCTACTATTACATCCGTACCCGTAATGGTATCATCAGATTCTAACACTGTCGTACTTAATGATGAGTCCTACTATTACATCCGTACCCGTAATGGTATCATCAGAGTGGCATTATGTAATGGTAAACTATTTATTTACCAACTTCAAGTATGATAATTCAGTAGGTCGGGTGGGAAGGTTTGGATTAGAGTTGTTATGACAGAACTAACGATTTGAAACCATTTCCATTTAATAATGTAAAAATATAATAAATTTTCTAAATCCTTATGATCAGATCCAGACCCGTACCCATGAAATATTGAGGGCGAATGAAGAAAAATGAAAAGTTCGTGTGTCAGCGCCGCACGCCGCGCATTTGCGGCGCATAGGGAATGTGCCCATTAGAATTTCCCCCTTCAAAATGAAGCCCCAATCTTTGAAGCCATTTTGCTGCTTTATTTTTTTACAAAATGTGGATTTATAGACTATCTACGCATTCTGTAAAGGCACATTTGAGGAGGATGAGGGGATTTGGGATTTCTTATTGCTATTGGGGGGGGTGTTATTGCCTGACCACGGGTCTGAATGACACTGAAATAATTACATTTGGATTTTTTGATGCATTCGTCTATCTTGTATATATTTATGTTATTCCCATTTCCGGGAACTATTTCAACTAGTGTACAGCTGTAGTGTAATTAGAAATGATTATTTTCATATATAATTCGTAATGAATTCGGCAGAGTGACGAATCGAGATTTTTTTCACCAAAAATTAATGGTTTATCTTACTCCTCGACGTAGTTATTGCAATTTTGATTTGGACGAATCGCGCCTAAGTGCGATAAATGCATTCGGCAGAGAGACAAATCAGGTTGATCTCTATAGCATTGTATAGCGGGAAACCCCGAATTTTCTATATTACATGTCCTATACTGATATACTTGATACCAACGTATAACTAGGTATTTTCTATCCAGTGATACCAAAATAAGTACAAACATTCCCCACATGATATTGCTGTGGTTTAATAATGTGAGTGCGCCCCCGTGAAATTGGAAAATCATACGCAAAATATAGGCCAATATTGTTACTTCTGCTTTCAAATCCTCGAGTTTTTGCTAAATATTACAGGGATGACTATTTATAACTTTTATAGCAAGTTAAGTCTACATAGCCTAATAAGACAACCAGTGACAACCAGTAATTTATACACAAAAGTCCCAAATCAAGAATGCGTGCTATGGTTTATACGTAGTTGAATATGCGTATTCGACCTCTCTCTGCGCAGTGGTAGAGACATTTTGGCTACAGCATAAAGCCGAATAACTGTTTAGGGATATATCGAGTATTGTAAATAATTCGTGTCACTGTCGTGAACATTCACTTCTATAATATACATTTCAAATGAGTGCTCACGAATGTTCTAAATTTTTAGAAGGATCAATGGAATAGTACCAATATTTTCAAACGCCGTTTACTCGGAACAGCATTTTGCGTATTCGGCACTTTGCCGTTTCCTTCCTTTGGTTTGAGGTACACATAGACCTAATTGGTACAGTCATTATTTTGCTATCTGTGTTTTCAGTTTTGGAGTACTTCAGACGTACCTGCCTTGCTATAATCTCATTTGTGATTATATCGCTAGTGATGTCAGCCGTTTCTATATCAATTTTCGTCTATTTGGATTATCGCCGTGTTCAGAATCTTCCTAGGAAACAGCGCCGTGAAGGTAATGTGTACAAAAAATGAAGAGAGTTACGTTTTTTTGTCTTTCGAAAATATCACGCATGTTACTATCAAATCCAGGCCCTGCTTTAGTTCTAATTATTGTTTTGAGGATGTTTAACATAGACTTATACTTTGATCAGATCGTAATATACATTTATGTTTTTACCACTACGCCGAAAAGTAGACCCACGTTAAGAGTGTTCTAGTTGACCTGCCTGGTCTATATGGTGCGTGTTAAATAAAGTAGACAAAGTATATGAGTTCAATTAATAATTTGTGATGCTTCTGGCGAGATATCACAAGGCAATTATCAACATAAATGTATTGATATTTTATCCGCGATGTTATAAGGCCCGCCGATTATGAGCTGATCAAACTTATAACAAAATTCGGTACGGGTGCCAACTATAGACGACAAGTTTCCAATTTTCTTTGAAAATTCAAATATTTCAGAAGTGTTAATTGTTTTTATGATCATTACCTGGAATCAGAATTAAAAAATGCACAAACACGAGTACAAACAAGCACACTATTGGTTCAGTGGTTCTTGAAAAAGCTCTTGATTATTTTGAGAAAATATCTCAAAAATTTAGTTTTTATAATTATGTGTTCATCCATAACAAAACGATGCACTTGTCGGCTGCTACATGTGTCTCATTTCACATAATAGCTAGGAGTAAATACAAGACTGATCTCATGTGGAGGTAACTTCAAAACATCCGTGAAGACACATGGTTAAGGAGTGTTCTCTATATTCCTAAACCATGTCACTCGGGGATGATTTGAAGTGATCATCCCCACTTGAGATGAGTCTGGTATTTATTCCTAACTATCAAGTGCATTGTTTTGATATGGATATACACATATTGAAGCCTATGGCTTCACATGTGTGTGCCAGGGCTGCTTCACGCCGTCCGTGTCCGTGTTTTGTGGAATGCCGTGGATCACCGGCGTCGACCTTGGACATGGTACTTGAAGAAGAAGAATGTACGTTTGTAAGACGTGGGTTTTCCCCTCTCCCCTTCGCCAATCGCCATGATAATTGATGTGTCATCGAAGTTTGATCATACCCCTACATAAATGAAGGCAAGATATGACCCTGAGATTAACTGAAACCATTTGTACGCTTATGCACCGGTCCCGTGACAAATCCTCTCTTCGTTTGTTTTGCATTACTTCGAGGGTCACACCGACACACCGAAGACATTTGGACTTGGGGTGGTGGTGGGGGGTGGTGGTGGTGGTGTGTGTGAATGTGGGTGCCTCACGCACACATACCCCACCCCCACACACCCCACCTGTTTTTCTCTTCAATCGGGGATACACACATTTTACACAGGGTGCGTAACCATGGGGATACCCAGTTGACACATAATAGAGCCCGGTCATCTCCAGTTGACTAGGAAATTGTCATACATTCCTGACTTTCTACAGGGCAAATGGAGACATCACCCCCTACAGTGTGGGCCAAAAACAACTTTACCCAATTTCAGAGGGCGGTTGCTCGAATTGTAGAAGAGCTAATCATAATATTGTTACATATTCTAAATGTATATATTTCTAAAAGTATGTGATGAAGAAATGAAAGCAAAAGAAGTTAAATTAACAAAATGGTGCTAGTTTTACGTCCGAGGGTCAAAAATCACTTTGTCCACACGTAATTAAATGGGATGTGTCCGATTGCTAAGAGCAAGGCATACATATGCGTTAGGCATACATGTAATTGGTAAACACGTTTGGCTTTTCTTTGAAAAGTGATGATTGTTTTACATGCATGAAAGAAATACATTCAGTTTTAACCCCCATTTACTTGTCATGTACTCGAACTTCACTCCTGTCATTGACCAACAATTAGCATAAAAATTACACAATTACAAATGTTTTATATGGCGCAATTTTTGAATTTTAAATAGGCTTTCGTGCATTTTGTGACCGCGTGGCTTATTTCTAAATAGGTTTGCAAGGTGTCAAGATAAAGTTCACAACACAAGAGATGACTTTTATGGCAGAGGTATACTTAATTAAGCAGAACAGAAAGCTTTTTGGTAGTACAGCGTCAATTTCGGATTCGTTTCCCGAACGTAACATCCCACCGAAACCTACCATAACTCTACATACGAACAACTTTCACAACCTCGGAAGTGTGATGAATAGATGCAAAGCACGGAACGGACGTCAAAGAACTGGTGGTTCAGCTGCAAATATTGCAGCGGTTCAAAGGGAACTTGCAGCTAGCCCCAAAGTCAGTTGTCGACGCAACAATTTGCAGAACATACCACGAACGCAAAAAAGTTCAATAACTTCAAACTTTCTTGTAGATAACATTTCGTAATGACAAAAAATCAGGTCTGAGGTTACAATTACTTTGCGCATATTTGAAGAGAATTGTGTTTATCTTTGCAACGTGAAAGCTGCATATCATGACGAAATATCACAGCTTGACATTTAAATTCTTCATGTTTGATTTATTTGATTGTGTTATATAAAATTGCTGAACAAATTTGTGCGTACAGTGAGTGGTTCTCATTCTTTATCGAACTCGCCATTGCAAGTGATGCGACGCGACAGCTAGTAGGCCTTCGCGTGGACAAAGTTAATTTTGACTCTTTGATTTAAAACTAGCGTCACGTTTTTAATTTGATACATTCTTTGATAGTTTTTTCACCAAATACTCTAAAGAAGATGTTCTTTACGAATATGTGAAAACAATTTGCAACAGACTTTTCAATTTTGAGATATGAACCTTTTAAATTGGGTAAAGTTGTTTTTGGCCCACACTGTATTGCCCTGTAGAGTGTGTTAACACGCTCTATAGCCCCTGATACCCTATAAAGTCCTTTGAAAAATCGGGGATATCCCCGGTTGGCGGTGTGTCCCCAAATACAGGTTAAAAATTTGAATATGTTCCCGATTGAAGGCAAAAACCAACGCACCCCACACAAATAAAAGATACAAAAAAAAAAATATTTGGATTTATAAAGCGCCTTTCTCCAGATCTTACAGGACTCAAAGCGCTGTAATTTCGCTGCAATGGTGAATCATCACAATCAGATCGCATCAACTAGGTTGCTGCCGAACGGCGCACACCTATCCGCATTTATATAAGTAACATCCACCAATTATCTGTGCAGCTCCCCAAATTCCATTGGGTGAAGGAAGTTTTTGATATCCAAACAACTAATCACCGATTTTTGCGATACAGGAGGAAACCGGAGATCCCGGAGAAAACCTGTGAGAGCGAGCATGGAATCGGGATAAACCAAGTGCACATGAGTCCTTGGGCCGCGCCGGGGCTTGAACCCGGGACCTCAGTGGTGCAAAGCGAGGGAATTACCGCTGCGCTAACTCGCCCTCCCTAATACAAAACGAGGAAGCGTTTGGTTTGCATTACTTCCGATTTCCGAGGACTCCAACATATAACAACACACCGACGCACCGAGGACCTCGTGCTTCACGAGGACCTAAACACGCGTCCTTGCTACGGAAACCTCGTTAAACGGCGAAAAACGCGGTCATACCCTACTATCTCCTCTATAGCTTACGTCCTCACAGCGTTAATCGTTTTATTAAAAAAAATAACACTTGTTCGGTATTACCGACTTCTTTAGCACATGGTACGACAACACACCGACACACCAAGGACATTTGTTCTTGTAAAAATATCAAGGGGGGGTGATGTGTGTGGGGGTCGTCGCCTCCGGATTTCCCACACCTCATATTACGGTAGACATCATTGCCAGCTTACAGATCTTAATCAATCTATAAGTGTTTTTTTTTTTTTTTTCATATTATTCATTTTTGTTATCATTCTTTCTAACTTTTTTATCAACAGTGCAATACGAAGACCACATTGCGGACCCTCGAATACAGCAGGTGCCGGATACAGAACAAGCCTCCCAAAGGCCGCAGGCACCGATTGAAGAACCTATACCCCAAAGGGTGCATGCAGCATATATAGAACCGGGTCCTTCAAACCATCCTCCTGGAGGTCTGCAACCTGGGTTTGACTCGGCAAAATGAAATGAAGCCGGATTCGAAAGGGACGAGGAATTCTGATCCCCATACATACAGGAAACTATCATTTATTTTTGGTCGTAAATCTGGTCACAAACAGATGTTTATTACTAAAAGACTTGACAATGGGCTATTCCATTTAAAATCCACACTACCCCTGTGGAAGATTTTGGAAATATCTTCCATAGGGGGAGTATGAATTTCAAATGGAATGAATACATTAGGCAATTCCATTTGAATGTCATACACCCTCTGAGAAAGATTTAACACGAATCTTCCACGCAGGGAGGGTGATTTTAGAATGGAGCTGTTAATGTGTTCATTCCATTTGAAATTCATACTCCCCCTGTGAAAGATATTTCCCAAATCTTCCACAGGGGTAGTGTGGATTATAAATGGAACAGCCCAATACCACGAGACATGTACGTCACGGTTTCGTCAAGGTCATTCATTTGCTTTACGTACTTTTGTTTCAGATGGACATTTTATATGTTAAAAACCATACATACAATAATTAAATAATAATTATAATAAAAAAAACTTGTATCCTATTTAGAATAGTGCATTGAATACGTATTTGCTCATTAATCACATTGTTTATTATAATACTGTATGCGGTTATTTTAAGGGTATACGAGGTATTGTTGGTCGAAGCAGCCAAATAAAAAAAATCGATTTTCATTATCTAGATCAATATATTATTGAAAAATAACACTTTGCTGTTTTGCAAAAGTTCATTCTACAAATCATATACTTTGAAAACTTGCTTATTTTATTGTTGTTAATGAGTTATGTACGTTTTACAAAAGTTTCAGCCCTCTTTACAACATAACTCAACCAAACAATTAGTCACTAAATTGTCTGAGACAAGAATAAAATCAAGTCTAGATAAAACTCTGGGGACCGTTGCACAGTGGGCCAGGTCAAAGTCAAAGTGTGCCAAAACCATAGATAGGTGACTATCAATGTTCTAACTTTTTTTCATGCGATTTGGAAAGAGGATGAACATAAGAATATTTTCTGAAAATATTTCACCCTTAGTTTATTCTTAAAGGTGATATTTTTTATAATAAACATGCAAAATCGCCACAATCTGTTTCTCATTAGAAAAATCATGATTTAGGGGGTAAAACTTCATAACTTTTTTTAGACAATTTTGATGAATCTGTGCTTTCACAGATACCTGAGAAACTATTTTTAGAACATAACACTGGGATATGAAGAATATCAAAACCGTCAGTCAATAAATATTTTTGCTTAAAGGGGCAATGAGAGATATCGCGCACAGAACGCCCTCAATTTCGGTCAAACTAGCTCAAAGTCTGTTTTTTTACATGTACGCAATGGTTGTACATAATACAAATCATAATCTGAAATAGTTAAGCGAAATTCGGCGTCTTTCGGGTAAAATTTCATGATTTTCGAATAAATGTCCGGATCCGGACATTTATTCCCGTTGATTTTAGGTTAATGCGTGCATTGCATCATGGGATTGAGCCATAACATTTACGTTACACCATGTACCGGTACGTTGTTGATGTTGGCAGATGATGGGCCGGTGAGATTGTTGTACATATGCATGCGATACACCCAGGACAGCTCAGGACGCAGTATGTAATTCGTTTCTTTAGCTTCAGAGGTCAGTTTGCTTCAGTTTAGTCATCCTCAGGAACCAACTGAAGTTGGAAAACTTTACAAACCGTAGACTATGCCATAGTCGAATTTTATTAAAAATATGTTATTATTAGTCATGATGAACCCATTTCGTTGAACTCAAAATTATACTGATGTTTATTAAAATTAAAGTATTCAATAGTAAAATGGTCATAAAGAGTTAAAATATCAGACGGTTAGTGACAATAAAAGTAATTGAATGCAACATTATCTTGCATAATAATAACGGCTCACTTTAATACTGAACAATTCTGATTTTGGAATCTACCAGTTTATTGATAGCGAACCCCGAAAATTCGACTATGAACTTTGAATTGTAAGCAGAACTTTACCCCCTGGACTTTGCTCTCTAAAAACACACTGTCAAGCATACTTTTGTTTATCAGTCCATTAACCACAAGTACGCGCTAGATGTTTGATGAGAGATTAACTTTCGCGTCAACACAAAAGCACCGCAAATACCACAGACAGTTGTTTACGGTGTAGTTAATGGTAATGGCGCGGGCCCAGACGATTTAAACCATAGCGAGGTATGGGCGACCAATCACAAGGCAGATCCATTTAAAGATGCATTACATCATGGTTAATTTTAGTTAGGCCAGAAATTGGCCTAACTCTCCATAGAGTCCCGTGTTAAATTTTCAAAATGGCGGCTGTCATGTGAGACACGTTGAAATCTGTGTGGATATATTCATCGCAATTTATCATCATTTTCCAAGGTATTTGCTGTTTCTATTACCGCAAATCATTTCAACACTACACAGAGCTACTATACAACTCTTCATCAGCGATTTACGATGACAAGTAAGTCTTCAAATAGCAATAATAAGCGCAATAAACGCAAGTCTGCCACGTCAACACCAAATACGCCTATTATCATTACTACTACACCAACTGCAAAAAAAAAAAAAAAAAAACATAAGCTGAACTTTCCTTCAGAATCGGACAATACACAAGAAAATACCATGTCTATTGGGATTGAGGAGCAGATTAAGGCCTTGGATACTTCTATCAAGGACTTAATCTGCTCCTCAATCCCAATAGACATGGTATTTTCTTGTGTATTGTCCGATGGAGGAAAGTTGAGACTAAGGTCAACGATCTCGCCTCAATGAAGATAGTCTAATAAAGAACTTTGGGAATAGGACTCGCTAAATATTTTAACCGGCGAGGTAGGTACCAGGGAATAATCACACGGCTTGGTAGATGCGTCTTGGTTCACTCGTCTCGACTAGTCCCTCAAGATTGGTATTCGGTTCATCGTCTCTTCATCATAGATTTGGCCTGAGTAGGGGCGCTAAAATAAAGTTCTTCATAGAACCAGAGGTTCAACCAGGGACTTATTTAGGCTTTTAGAATCAGCCAAGCACGATTATTATCACACAAACATGAATACAATCACAACCACAATTTATTGATAATTAAGTTATATTTATTACTTACTACATCTTCTTCATTCGGTATGAAACTTTATATTAAAACTAACAAGAGAACTAGGAGTAGAACAAACTCCATTATCCAGTAATAATTAGCGAGAATTGTACTCGCTCTAAACGAAGAAGTTGTGTTCAAATCTTGACGCACACGGAGAGTTTATGGAGAGATGTTAACCATCTGAGTGAATGCCACAGACTACAATTAAACATCCGTTTGCGTCGTCCACAAAACCTTCGTTTACAAAAAGACCATTGTGACGTTTAACGATAGTCTAATCGAAATGATACGAGAGAGTGATCTCACTCGAGGTGAATGACACCATAGTTTTGAATAAATAAATAAATTAAAATAGAAGGCACGGGCTATAAAATAATATATCGCCACAACATACGCCCTCCCTAAAAGTTTTGGCGCCTGACAAAAGTAAATTTATTGAACACCAAATTTGTTCTACTTTCCAGTTCATAATTGTATTGCAAATTTCATTTATGTTTATACAATGATTGACTGTCTCTGATACAATTCAGGACATTTTTATAATTCATTGATTATTAAACAAAATTTTATGAAGGTATATCCATGCGATATAAATCCTCTTATCCTCGTCAGTGTATCCTCGTTATTGTTTCCTTGTTGCGAAATGTAATTCATCGATGCATCGTCGTATCAGCATCTGTGGAACTCCTGATACCGAATTGACCCGAAAATTTTAATTAAAGGCCTAATTTTCAGGTAATTTCGGTTTCACGGAAAAAGTCAATGACTACATTGTATTTACATTACACAAACATTCCTTACATACCCTTTCACGTACTTAGGCAAAACTCTTCTCCGGGGTTCCAAAATGATTACATCGAGATGGGAATATTTCTTTCGAGGATTTTCTCTGACTGATTTCCTTCAATATTGCAATATATTGTAACACGCACAAGTACATATCGCGAAATACAATAATATACCTTACTTTAATTGAATCAAAAATAAAATGATGGTGGCATCAACATTACAATTCTACATTTCTTAATTTCTTAAATGTTTCATTACTTAATTACCTACAAACAATTTGTTCCAATATTGTACAAATCCACAACATACGCGCCAACCAAATATACATTCGGGTTCATTGTCATTATAAATCAAAATACATTATTTTGTGATACGTTTGTGAAGATTATCATTCATCCAGGTAGTAAACAGTATTAATATTAAACTATAATCTAGTCAACTGGACTTACTATTTTTGACCTTTGAGGTGGTGACCTGTGATACTACAACATCCGTTTCACAGGTCAATGAACTTTTGCCGCCACAACATCAGTAGGGCTGATGATGCGTTCAGGATTGGACGTGAAAATTTCCCACTCAAAAATAGTAAGTCCAGTTGACTAGATTATAGTTTAATATTAATACTGTTTACTACCTGGAGGAATGATAATCTTCACAAACGTATTCTCAACCAATTTGGCCAGGATAGCCTGAATTTGGTTCGAAGATTTGAGAAAACCTCGAGAAAATTAGCGGACTATAGAAACCATCTCCGTTTCAATCTACGGTGTTTACACTCCAAAACAACACCACGGAGCCTGTGGATTAAACCGCTTGTGAAAGGACATAAGGCTAATAAAATCATAGTCAGAGCGCAGAAAGATCTGCTCAACGAACGTGTTCGCCAGAACAATTTTACCATCAATGTTTTGAGGAAATAAATAAATAGTATTTCGGAGGATTTACTTGCGAAATTACCAGCTGTTGTTTACGACGAAGTATCACAGTTCACCGCGCAGGCGCAGTTGAGACAGCATCGCAAGTCTAAATCGAGACAACAAGAAAAGTTTGCAAGGTTGCAGAATTCGGCACGTGCATCACGATCGGATACCGATAGAAATTGGAGGAAAAGCGAAGGATTTAAACTGGACAGTGAGCTAAAAGATAAATGGGTTAAGAATTTATCTAGTCGTCCTTTGACTGAGACCGAAAGGGATGTTTTAGCGAGAGGATTGAACTTTTCTGTGGCACCTAATCGGATACCGCATGTTGATTTGATTACTGCTACTGAATCTGCTATCAAACACAACAACTTGTGCACATCGGACGCGGAGGATTTAAGGTCAAAAGTGTCATCTTGCCTTGTCAACGCGAAGACTCCGAACTCGAATTTGAACAAACAGCAACGAGAAGCTATTAAAACCCTTGGTGGAGATAATGACATCACTATTTTACCAGCGGACAAGGGTAGGTGCACTGTTGTGTTAGATAAGACTGAATATCATAGCAAGGTTTGTGCACTGCTAAATGATACCAAGACGTACGAGCCACTGAAGCGTGACCCCACTAGTGGATATCGTAAGAAAGTGATAGACTGTCTTCAAAACCTTGAAAAATCTGAGGTTATTGATCGCAACTTGTATCACAAATTGTACCCGGGCGAGTCGATACCCAAGTTCTACGGTCTGCCGAAGATCCATAAACCGCATGCTCCGTTGAGACCTATAGTTAGCTGCGTGGACTCGGTGACTTATAATGTAGCAAAACACATCGCTTATATTATTGGACCGCTGGTTGGGAAATCCAAACATCACATTGTCAACTCCCAGGATTTTGTTAACAAAGTTTGTGACATTCATTTGGAAGACAACGAGACCATAACTTCGTATGACGTTTCAGCGTTGTTTACATGCGTACCACCTAAGGAAGCGGTGAACTGTGTTCGCGATTTCTTAAGGAAGGATAATACCCTAAAGGAGCGCACAGACCTCAGTCCGGATCAAGTTTGTGAAGTTCTTGAATTATGTCTGAACACGACCTACTTTGTCTACGATGGCAAGTTCTACAGACAACGCCATGGTTGCGCAATGGGATCGCCAGTATCACCGATTGTCGTAAATTTGTTTATGGAACAGTTTGAACAGTTGGCCCTTACATCGTATGCTGGTACCCCCCCTTCGCACTGGTATCGTTATGTTGATGACACTTGGGTGAAGCTACGTAAAGATCAACTAGCCCCTTCTTACAATCATATCAACAATGTCAATGAACATATCAAGTTCACCCAGGAAGAACTGAAAGACAACAAACTTGCATTTCTAGACTGTTTGGTTACAGTGCAAAGCGACGGCAGCCTAGAAACATCGGTCTACCGCAAGGACACACACACAGATCAGTATCTGTTGTTTGAATCACACCACCCATTGGTGCACAAACTGGGTGTAATACGCAGGACGCAAAGGAACAGGAACGGGAACATCTACAAAAAGCACTGAACCTTTGCGGTTATCGTAATTGGACCTTTCACAAAGCACTCGCTCAGACCAAATCTACCGACGAAACCGCTCCCGCACGTAAGACTCAGGATGACGGTGAGGTGACTCGCGGTAGGAACATCACTATCCCTACATCTCCGGACTTTCAGAGAAACTCCGTCGGATTTTTTTCGCGACAAAGGGGTACCGGTATCTTTCAAACCCAAGAACACTTTACGGCAAGCGCTAGTCCACCCCAAGGATAAACAACCTAAAGACAAGCAAAGTAACATCGTTTACGCGATTCAGTGTCAAGACAGTGGATGCGAAGAGCTGTACATAGGGGAGACTAAACAAACGCTTGCTAAACGTATGTACCAGCATAGACGAGCCAGCACTGGTTGCGGTGACTCCGCCGTCTATACGCATTTGGACATTACAAAGCATTCTTTTGATAACAAGGATGTGAAAATCTTGGACAGAGAAAGCAGATGGTTTGAGAGGGGTCAAAGAAGCGATTTACGTGAAACGGGAGGAGCCTTCACTTAACAGGGGAGGCGGCCTACGTCACAACTCTGGCCGGGGCCTACAGTTCAGCGATCAGGAAGATACCTCTCAGGTTGAACTCAAAGGTGGTGACCTGTGATACTACAACATCCGTTTCACAGGTCAATGAACTTTTGCCGCCACAACATCAGTAGGGCTGATGATGCGTTCAGGATTGGACGTGAAAATTTCCCACTCAAAAATAGTAAGTCCAGTTGACTAGATTATAGTTTAATATTAATACTAATATTATTTTGTGATAATCCAATTCCACACAATTACAAATAGTACAATTGTGACAAACTTTCAAATTACAATTCAAAATCAATTCAACATATAACTTTCTACATTTATCAAATGCCAAATATATTTGTTTTCATTTTGACGTCCTTGACTTTTATATTAGTCATTCATAAATTTGTAAATGCACAAAAATCTTTATAAGTATTCTTTGATAATTACAAATCACATAATAATTATTATATTATGCCTAATTTCACATTTTTTTAAGACATTATATTTTTCATACAGCCTTTTGATCGAGTTGCTTACAACTGATCTAACAATGATACTGCTTCCATAGTCTGGCCTTTACAGTTTACCAGTAATTTTGACAGGGTTGGTCTTCAGAGACTCAAGAGCAGCTGCGTTCAAGTTTGTCTCTGGTTCCCAAGTGTTTCTTGATTTTGGAAAATCTCGCCACTTTATGAGATATTCTAGACGCCCATTTCTATAGCGTCCTCTGATAATATGCTCAATCACATATTCAGGAGTTTTATCCTGAACTGGTGGCAGACCTGGAATGATTGGAACCTTTGTTTTCTCAGATTCTTGTGTGGCCAAAGAGGAAGAAAAGAGTCCTCAGGACAATCGTCTAGAACAAGTCCTGGAATTGGATCTCTTTGTTCTAAATCGGTTGGTTCAGTATCATTGCTTGGTCGGACATACCTATCATATGCAAATTTCATACGATTGACGTGAATTGGTGTAGTAATCAATTTGTTGTTTTCTAGATTACGTACACGGAAATTGACTGGACCTGTTTGTTCAACAAGCAGGTAAGGACCCGACCAGAATTTCTGAAGTTTGCGTGAAAGTCCTTGCTGCAATGCAGGAATATATATCCATACTGAGTCTCCAACTTGATAAGGAACATCCGTTGCACTCTCATCGAAACGTTCTTTCATCTTGTTTTGATTTTGCTCTGCGTGACGTTGTGAGATCTTCCTTACAATTTCTAATTGAGAGATTAAATGATGAATGTGCTCTCTGAGATTCTGTTCTGCATAATTGCAGTCTGACGTGAGCGTTACATCTAAAGGAAGTCTCGCTTCTCTACCATACAAAAGAAAGAACGGACTGAATCCAACGGAGTTTTCAGCAGGAGTTGTACGATATGCAAACTGTATGGCTGTGATATATTGATCCCAATCAGTATGGAATTCATTTACATAGTGTGAAATGGTGTCGAAAATTACAGCATTGTACCGCTCTTTTATCGCGTTGCATTGTGGGTGATAACTTGAGGTATTCAATTTCTGTGTTCGCATGATTCGACACACTTCCAAAACGATCTTGCTCAGAAAATTTGTTCCTCTATCGCTTAATAACGTTTCTGGACAACCGTGGAGACATATGACATTATCGAAAAATGCTCTTGCTATTGTTGAAGCATTTGTTACTTTCAAAGGTACCAAAATGGGCCACCTGGTGCAGTGATCCGTAAAGCAAAGAACATAACGGTTTGCCAGAGGTTGTAATTGGTAAAGGTCCTAAAATATCAACACTAACGCGTTGGAAAGCACCTGGTACTTTCATGATTTGCATTGGGGCGATAACTTTGTGCCTATGCGTTTTGCGTTGAGAACAGGATATGCAAGATCTAACCCAGTTATCTACATCACGATACATCCCTTTCCAGAAGTACCGCTGACGAATTTTGCTGTAAGTTCTTTGAAATCCAAAATGTGCAGCTAACACGTGATCATGGCAGTTGTTCAGAACTGTATCAACAAAAGTGATTGGAACATACAACTGATAAGTATTCCTTTCTGGCATGTGCCTCTTTGCTGGAGTATGCCAAATGTGATATAATAATCCTTCATGGACATAATATTGATCAGCCTGCAACAACAGATTTCTAGCTTTAAGAGCATCATCTGGCAATTTGTCGTGCTCTAGAAAATTCAACATAGAACTAGCAAAAGTATCGGTCAGCAGTGCATCTTTAAACCCTTGTAAATTGATTTCAGCTGGAAGAGTCGGTACATCTTTGTTTTCCACCTTTTGTCATTCCCAACACGTTTACCATATTGATAACGTATATTTTTGACAACATTCACTTCAGGTTTTGTGTCACTTCTAACATCACTATCTACATTGTCATCAGGCAGCTCCAGACAAGACGTCTTCCGAAATCTTGTCTAAGTCTGAACCTATCCATACATTGTTTAATTCTTCACTTGAATCAGACTTACAATGGTTACAATCGACACAAGTGTTTAGATAGTCATAGTTTAACCTACTAAGTGCATCAGCGTTACCATTATTGCGTCCCCTGACATGTACTACATCAAA